>NW_013657671.1:460656-513230 GCF_000142905.1 Thecamonas trahens ATCC 50062 | reverse complement strand
CCCCCCCCCCCCCTCCCCCACACAAACCGATCCCCTCGGCACGACCTCACTCTGCTGTCGACCAACTCCCGGCCAAGCCACCCCCAAGCCCCCTCACCCCTCACCCACCCCCGTGCATCAACACCAACACCCCACTCCACCTCTGCACGACCCTCGGTCGCCGACCATGGCAAAGAGGTGTGACGTTGAGAAGAAAGCTGGTGGCGAGGCGGGCGGACGCAAGACAGCGAAGAGCATGCTTATCAGCTTGGGTGAGAGCGAGAGCTTGAGCAGGAGCGCGAGCGGAGAAGGCGGGGAGGAGGAGGAGGAGGAGGGCAACTCGGGGTATTCCTCGGGGACGACAAGCTTGGACGAGGAGAGTATGGCATCAAGTGAGCCATCGATGTCAGCTTCGCTCAGTCAAACTATGGCTAGCAGGGGCTCACCATCGTCGCAGAACTCAGGCGCAAGCCGGATCTTCAAGGCGTCATCATCATCGTCGTCAACGTCCAAGACAAGAACGTCTCGCGCTGGCGAGCCTCCACTGCACATGCAAACGCACGAGCATATACTGAGGATGGCTCTGGGCGCAGCGGCAAAAGCGGGTGGTCCACCGCTGTCACATGGTCAGGGCCGGAAGCGGAAGCGGACGAGGAGGAAGCGCCATGCTCACCGCCGCGCTGCCCGCTGTGCTGCAAAGTCGGCAGCGGAGATGTCGGGTAGTGGCGGTGCTCGTGTGCAGCGGCAGGACTACCACGCCCAGCTACTGCGGCGGCAGTCGACTACCGCCGTAGGCGTGGCAATCAACCCGTGGCATCCGCCGCAGGATGAGGAGGCGACTGCTGCTGCCGGACTGACCGGTTGCGACAGTGACGACGACCAACACGCCCCGCTACCGGCAAAAGTGGTGTCGACTGCGGCTTCGTTGGGCATTGCGATGCCTGAGGGCGCGTCTGCACTTGTCCACCCGTCTGTCAAGCGTGAGCGATGGCGAGCCATGCGCGCCGCCAGTGACCTTGTCGAGGACCTCGCCATCGCTGCGGCAGCCGAGGGAAGCTCGCGTGATCCGCGGAGCAAAGCCTTTGCTCCGCACATGAGTGCGCGCCGCACGGCTGTCAGGGCAGAGATCCGCGAAGCTGTCAACGGGTCGCGGGCCGCTCTTGCGCTTCGCGAGCGCGATGTTCGCCAGTCTGGAACCATCCCAGCCGTCGCCGACGCGCTGGCCTCGCTCGACTCGATTGTATTGCCATACTTTCTCCGCCAGCCATCGGTGGCGTGCTTTGACGCCCCAGTTGACCCTTCCAAGCCGGCGACCGACAATCTTGCCCGTAAGGCCGAAGATCGCCTGGCGGATGCATACTCCACCAGCCTCGGATGGGACAAGCGCCTGGCATCTGGCAACGCGCTGCCGTCTCAGGCTCTTGACGCTCTCGAGGCGCTGTATGTGGCCGACGATGGGGAAGTATTCGGCGCGGAAGCGGAGGCCTGTCCACCGGCACAGGAACCTGCAGCGGCCTCCCCAGCTGACATCGACCCGCCTCCGCTCCCGCCGTCGCCAGGCCTTGGCTCGTTTGCGCACGTCAACGCCATCAAGCTCAACTTTTCTCAAACCTCATCGTACCGGATTGCGTTCAACACGCTCAACCCACGACTCTTTGACGTTTTTGCAGTCCTGCTTGGGACGGGAGTTGCGGTACTGCAGTGCTGTGCCAACGGGAGCATGCGTCTGCTGCAGCTGTACGATGAGTCGTCGGCACGTACGCTGTACTCTCTCGCGTGGCTGCACGAGCCGGCGACCGGGCATGCACTCCTTGCCGTCGGTGCCGCCGATGGAGTCATCCGCGTCATGGACACGACGACACAAAAGGTAGTGCATACGCTGCGCGGCCACGGCGGAGCAGTCCACGAGCTCAGGGTCCATCCGCTCGACGACTGCCTCTTGTTCTCGGCGTCAGAGGACCACTCGGCACGGCTGTGGAACGTACAGACCGAGCGGACGGTGGCGATCTTTGGAGGCGACGGCGGGCACGTGTCCGAGATGCTTACCCTCGACATCCATCCGGACGGCACCGAAATGGCTACCGGCTCGATGGACCGGTCGGTGCGGGTGTGGCAGCTCAACACGGTGCGACTGCTGCGGGCGATGGAGGCGTCCTACAAGGCCGAGGACCCGAGCCGACCCTGGAAGGCTGTCTTTGTCTCGCATCCAGCCTTCTGGTCCTTCCGCATTCACACCAACTACGTCGACTCGCTGCGGTACGTCGGCGACACGCTCTGCACCAAGTCGGTCGAGTCGACCATTGTCCGGTGGACACCGCTGGCGCTGTCGGACCCAAAGACCGGTGACATGTTCTACGAGGTCTTCAACGACACCGCCCTGGTCTCACACGGCGGCTTTGTCGACGTCCTCGCCGCCATGCGGTACACGGGCGGAGACTTGTGGTACACGCCGATGGATCTCTCGGCATCGGCCCGATTCCTCGCCGTCGGTACCTCGCAATCGCAGGTCTTTGTCTTTGACGTCGACGCCGAGCCGGACTTTTCCTCGGGCACCGCCTCGGTAACTCCGCTGTACACGCTCAACTGCAACGCACCCGGCCTCGACACCGAGGCCTCTGGATTTGGCACCATCCGCGCCGTCTCATTCTCGGCCCATCCACCATCCGAGGGCCCTCTCCTTGTCGCCGTCGCTGATGATGGTGTCATTCATCTGTTCAACTCGGCGGCGGTAGAGCCCAAGCCGCCATCTGCTGCAACCTCGGCTCGCTGATCGGGCGAGCGTTCTGCTCATACTCTTGCAACATCCCCCCCTACCCCCTCATTGTCGCTGATGGAATAAAACCACATCGGGCGAGTGCAGAGCATCATGTGTGTGTGCGAGGGAAGGGGGGGGGGGGGGAGGGGAGAGGGGCATTGTCGATTCACCATTCAACCGTCGACAAGCAAACAGCGCCCAACAGTCGCGGCGGGTTGCTACTGATCGGCACTCGTCGTTCGCGCGCACCATGCCGGGACCCAAGGCATGGTTCCGTTCCATGCGAGCACGAGAGGCCAACTCTGTGTACGCAAACAACCTCCCACCCTCACTACCTCCCCTCACTATATCTCCTACCCACCCGTTCTCCCTTCATTCCCCTCTATCACGCCTCCATACAGCCCCCCCCCCCCTCCCCCTCCCTCCCGCACACCCTTCTGTACGACCACGTTGATCCTTGCCGCACCGCTCAGCTTCACCTCGGCTGTTCCTTCCTCCTCCCGCCAGCCACTCACCCACCCCGCAACTCCTCCCCCAACGCCACCCCGTATGACCACTGGCCACGAATTGCCCTCTGTCTCCCTCCGCTCAACCATACTCGGTCTGCCCTCCCTCTCCTCCCTCTCTCTCACCGCACGGCCGCAACTGCCGCCACTGCTCACGGCCCACGGCGCCACCTGGTATGGGCTGGGTGGCATTCGGTCATCTGGTTGCATCCATGCTTCCCCTCTCGCCTCATGCCCCACTTGACCTCGACACGTGGCCATGGCTACGTCTACCGGTTCCCTCGTGTTTCACAGGCAAATCTTGCCACCGATTGATACAGCGGCGGTGAACACCGAAGCAAGCACGGGATTCAGCATCCGCAATCTAGTGTCGTCACAATGGTGGTTGGACTCGCTGAGAGAACCAGATACCAGCGTACGGTCGATTCTCTCGGTCCTCATCTTCTTCATCACGGTGTGGAACTCGGCGACGATCCCCATGCGGATGGTCTTTCCGCGCTTCGGTGAGTCGTACTGGTGGTATGTCGTCGACTACTGCTTGGATGCTGTGCTTATCTTTGACATTGCCACGCGGTTTCTCATGGGCTACGAAGTGCTGGGGGTCATTGTCACCGACCGCCCGCTCAACGCCTTCCACTACCTCACCACCAACTTTGCCTTTGACGTACTCTGCGTCCTGCCAGCCTTTTCGCGCTCAGGTGCCATCCACGCCATCCTCCGCATCAACCGCATCGGCTTCCTCTATCGCGTCCCGTCGTTTTTCACCGCTGGGAGCGGGCGACGTCAAGGCCGACCTTCTACCGAGTCGTCAAGCTCATTCTCGGCATTCTCGGCATGGCGCACTGGACTGCGTGCTGCTTCTTCTACCTTGTCTACCGCATCAACGACAGCAACGGCGGCCAATGGCCCGACACCGGCGATTCTGGCTGGGCTCAGGGCCTAGAGCTCTACCTCGACCAGCCGACCTTCCGACCGTACATGCGCGCGCTGTTCTGGTCGACCACGCTGCTGACTGGCATGGGCCCCGATCACAACTACCCACAGTCCGACATTGAGCTCGTCTTTATGTTCATTGTTCTGTTTATGGGCATTGTGGTCTTTGCCGCCATTATTGGTAACGTCGGCTCGCTCATCGCCAACTCGTCGGCGACCAAGGCCGACCACAAGAAGAAGATGGACATTGTCAACCTGTGGATGCGCCACAAGGGCATTGCGCCCGGCCTCCAAGCGCGAATCCGCTCGTACTACGAGTACCTGTGGCAGCGACAGGCTGGCCTCAACGACAACATCATTCTCATGGACTTTCCCGAGCATTTGCGAGCCCTCGTCTCGGACGACCTCAACAAGAACATTCTCCGCGAAGTGCCCATGTTCAAGGCCCTCAACAACGCCGAGCCGTTCATCCAGGCCCTCATGTCTGCTCTCCGCCCCGAAATCTACACTCCCGGCGACTACATTGTCCGAGAGAACGAAATGGGCCAGTCCATGTTCTTCATCACCCGCGGCATCGTCGACGTCATCACCATCGATCTTGGTCGTGTGGCCCAGCTCGGCGAGGGCCAGTACTTTGGCGAAAAGGCGCTGCTGTTCAAGGCAAAGCGGAACGCGTCTATCGTCGCGCGCACCTACGTCGACGTCTTTGTCCTCGAGAAGGACGACGTGGACTCGGCGCTCACAGACTTTCCGCTCTACGCCGACGAGCTCTACACCAAGGCTGCCGAGGAGTTGCTCAAGCGGCAGAACAAGGCCAATGACAACGAAGACTCTGAGGAGGACATTGAGCAATTGGCCGACAAGCTCGAGTACGTTGGCGGGAAAACGCTCGGCGTCTCGGGAACAGAGCTCCACCGCGGCGTCTCAGGCACTGAGCTCCAGCCGTTCAATTCGTCAGAGGTGCTTCACGCTCTTGCGCGCCAGTCTTCCTATGACGACGATCCGAACCGCTCGTTCTCGCTACATGAGGTTACGTCGCAGCAGGCCATCGGCCCGCCCTCGCCCAAAATGCCCACCGCTATGCTCAACGGCTCGTTTGACCGCAGTGCTGCCGCGTATTCGTCGCGTGAAGCTGTCCTCTCGCTCGCGCGCGCCCGCTCCGGCTCCCGCACTCGCTCGATCACCAACCAGCTTCCGATTGTGGACATCATCCGTTCGGCCTCTGGTGACCTCCTCGCTCACGCCGCCGAGCAGCAGCAGACGCTGTTCAACCGCTCGCAGGGCTCGACTAGCTCGGTCCCGCGCTCACCATCACGCTTTGCCCCGCCAGCACAGCCGAACCTGCCGCCGGTCGTCTCTAGCAGAGGCCTTATTGCCGCAACCTCCACCTCGGGCCCGATTCTTCCTGGACAGGTACCTTCTGACACAGCCTCGGAGCAGAGCGACGTCATTCACGAGTTTGGAACTGATCTTGGCCATTCTGGCTCGGAGTGCGGTGCGCCACGCATCTCGGTTCAGACCGCATCCATGCGCGGTGTCGGTCAGAGTCTGACCACAATTCCTAAGATCAATGCTGCTGCAGGTGCAGGCTCTAATGACGAGACTGCACACCGCACAGTGGCCGGTCGCCATGGCAGTTCGCCGCTCTCGGGGTCGGCCTCGCGTTCGCGGTCACCATGCCGCCACCATGGATACAGGTCCAGTCGCAAGCGCAAGCGCAAGCGCAAGGACAAGCGCAGGCGCCGCCGCAAGGACGGGTCATCAGCAGCGCACTCCCGCTCGTGCAGCTCGCGCCACACTTCACGCCACAGCTCGCGCCATGGCTCGCATCGCGTCTCGCACCAGGCGCTGTCCCCTGACGGCGAGGGGGATGAGCCGAGCTCTGCCACCACGCCCACCGGCGGAACGGTGTCACGCAAGCACGGAACCAAGGCCAAGGCCAAGGCTCGAAGGGCCCGCAAGGCCCGCAAAGCTGCAAAGCGGGCCCGCAAGACTGCCAAGGTTGATGCGGCAGGGGGAGGAGCCGGCGACGGCAAGACGGAGTTGGACAGCGGTGGCCACGTCAAGGCTGACTTTGCGCGCTCGGCCCAGCTAGCCAGCTCAGCGCTGGAGCTTCCTGGTTCCGAGTCGGACCTCAACAACACTGTTGTGTACAAGGGGCGGGACTCGGCCGAGAATGGCAACTCGCGCGGCCTGAACGTCCGTGTTTCGTCCGGTACAACTACGCTCAATTCGTCGGTTCAGGTCTCGGACTCGGTCTCGAGCTCCTTGGCTGGAGCTGCAGATGTTGGCTCGGGCTCGCGGCGGCACTCTACGTACGCGACGCCACCCAAGCCGTTGGATGACACGCTTCAAGTGCTCAAGTCCACAACCTCGCAGCCACTCGAGTCAACAAGGGAGATTATGCACCGCCACCAGCTTCAGCGAAAGGCGACCGAGTCGACCGACTTTGTTGTCTCGTCGTCTGACTCGTCATCTCTTGTCTCGGCCTCATCGACAAGCTCGTTGTCGTCGTCGCTCTCTGGCGATGGAACGGAGACGTCGACCGGCACGGTTGTGGCGTCACAGACGCGACTGCATCCATATGCGATGGGAACCATTGCCAACGGCGAGGGCTCGGGCGCGCTGACCTCGATGCCGATGCTGCCTTTGTCGCAATTGTCGCCCAGCCCGGACGATGGCCTCGTTCAGTCGATCTCGCAGCCACACCACGGCGAGAAGTCTGACGACGGTGGGCAGTCCAAAGCCCCGAGAGAGAACGGCTCCAAGGACGCGTTTCGGACTCGGCTCTCGGTCACATCGAACCACACTGACATCCAGCGTGGCTCGCTCACTGCCGATGCGTCGTCGTACTCATACTCGGATCGAAGCTACTCGTACTACACCTCGGATGTGTCGTCATCGTCGTACCTCACCGACTCGTCGCCAGCAGACGCGACAACAATGGCACGCCGCAGTGGCCACCGCAAGGCGTCGGCGCCGGCCATGCTCTCTCCGCGCGATCTTGGCGATCGGCGGCAATCGGTGTCGGGAGCAGTCATTGCCAAGGCGTTAGGCCAGGCAGCCGCGATGGCGTCGATCGGGCGGGCGGGTGGGACGTCATTCTTGTTCGGAAGCCACACCGCGCCGCGAGTCTTTTCTGCGCTCAATGAGCTCATCGACCTGCGCAAGGACTTTTCGACGCTCGCTCCGCACCAGCTCGATCGCATGCAGGCCGTACTCATCCATATTCTCTCGGACGTTTCGAACGTCCGACTGGAGCAGGCTGGGCGGCTCAAGTCGCCCTCGCCGGGGCTCGCCCGGCGGTCGTCGACGTCGAAATCGCGGTTGCAAGCCGTCCGTGAGCAGGAGATCGCAACTGGCATTCAAGCCGGTCTTTCTCGGCCGCGGTCGCAGTCGGTCTCGCTTGCGTCGATAACCAAGTCAGGCTCCAGCGAAGCGCGCGGTGTGCCAAGCGCTCCGCCGGTTCCGATGGACATCGCCTCGCGCATTCGCCACGTCCGCCGTGGCTCGGGCGGTGATGACTCGCTCGGACGCAAGCACTCGGGCGGAGGCGCCAACATGAATCTCCTCGTCTCGTCATCGAACCTCGAGTCCGTGCTCGCCAAGCGGCGGAAGAGGCGGCCGTCGCTGTCAATGGCGTCGCCGCGCGGCAAGCTGTCGGCCATGCCGGGTACACGCGGTTTCGGAAGGTAAATAGCCTCGTGCCGACTGGCTGATGTGCCTGGGCGCAGCCTTTCTGCGGTTGTTACTTGCTGGGTTCAGAGTCGAGCAGCGCGGCGACCACTTGCCACGCACCGGGCACGGCGTCGACCAGCAGCTCGCGGAGGAGCTCGGTGGCGTCTACGAGAGCGGCGGGTACATCTGCAGCTGGAGTGTCTGACGGCGGGCCGTAGCCGGCGACGAGTGCAGCGAGGACGTCGAGCCAAAGCGTGTGGGCATGGGCAGCGACAAAGCGCGAGTGGACGGCGCCGAGGTTGTCAGCGAGGAAAGCGAGGGTCTTGTGGGCGCCGGTCTCTGTAGCAAGCGCTGAGGTGAGGATGCAGGCGCAGCCCTCGACGGGCATGGTGGAGTGGAGGACAAGATCAAGGGCACGGCTGATGAGAAGTGGCGAGACAGCAGTGCCTAGCGCGCCGAGCAGGCGGCGACGGGTGCTTGGGGCCTCGCGGTAGACCTCAAGCACTGTCTCGAACGCATCCTTGCCTGTCGCCTGAACTGCGGCCTGCGCGAGCGGGAGTGCGAGGTGTGAGCGAGCGAGCTCGCGATGGACGACAGCCGAGTTGAACTTGGTCACGGCGCGGGTCTGAATCTCCGGATCAACGAGGACGACGGCTAGGAGGCGGATGACGTCGGTGCGGAGAGAGGTCATAGCGAGCGCCTCGGAGGCCACACGGTCCCAGCCGGTGAGCCGGAGCGCAGATCGAAAGACCTTGCGGCCAGCAGTGGTGAGGAGCGCCAGGGCGGCCGAACCGGCGGGCGACGCTGGGATGCGGCAGGTGCGGACTGCAATAAAGATGGCGTCAAACGAGGCAACGAGCTCAAGCCAGACTTCGACCGCGTCTTCGTCATCAGTGCCGACGGCCTGGATGAGGTCGAGGTAGTTGGTGAGCGGGAGTGCGCGCTGAAGGACGGCTGCACCGACGTTATACACCAGGGCCGCGCGCGACGGTGCACCGAGCGCGTGCGAGACTGCGGCGTCACGGAGAGAGCGGAGAACAGGTCCCGAGTACACGACAGAGTAGTGACCGGAGCGGAGCCAGTTGACGGCGATCCAGGCCCCGGTCTGAATGTGAACGGTGACTTGGCCATGAGCAAAGACCTTGACCCGGACTCGTGACGCACCGGGCTGCATGAGGAAGAGTGGGATCCAGTACTGGACGGCACCGGCCTGCGAGACCTCCAGCTGGAGGAAGAGCGCGTTTGCGTCGTCATTGTCGTCGTACTCAGAGTCTACTGCCGAGGCATCCGAGCCTGATCCCGAGTCTATGCCATCGCTGTCACTACGTGACGTGACATGAACCGACGGGACGCCCGCAGCCTCGAACCACGGTGCGAGAACAACGTCAAGCGGCTTGGCGGCATGGCGTTGAAGGAGGGCCAGGAGTGTGGTGTCCGAGTAGGACGCGTTGAGAGTAGCCCAGGATCGGTAGAACGCAGTCCGCGGTCCGGAGCCAATCCATGCAAAGACCATGGCGGCGATGCCGGCCATGTGTCCAGACTGCCAGGGAAGAATCGCTTGCGTGATCGCACGCGACATGGTGCTCCGGAGCGGGAGCCGCGTGGCGAGCGGATGATGGAGCGTGGCAAAGCGAGCGGTGGTGGTGAGAGCGGCAACGTTCCACGAGGGAAAGAGGAGTGCGAGGACCTTGTCAGCGAGCCACTTGCGGAGGCCAGCACCAAGCCAGGGCGCGCAGGCGTCGGGCAGGGGCGAGGCGGCGACGCAGAGGATCGAGTCGATGACGGTGGCGACAATGTAGGACGCGACATGACGGAGCTGCGACGGTGGATGGAGGGCTGGGTCAAAGACGATGTTGGCGGCGGTTGTAAAGGCGAGCGCCAAGAGCGGGGCCGCGTTGGGGAGAGCAACACCGTCGGGTACAATGACAATGTCGTACTTGTCCATCGGAAGCGGTGCGTCGAGCACGTCTTCGATGGCGGAAAGCGCGGCCGAGAGCGTGTCGAGCGCAAACGAGGTCATGGCCAGAGTAGCGGCGGCGGCAGCAGCTGACGGGGCGCCGTCGTGGCCGACACCGGTGGCGGCGTCCGGAGCATAGGCGACATGAATGCCGAGCGCGTAGCCGGCGTCGGAAAAGGCGATACGTGAGTCGAATGAGCCCGCCGCAAAGCCGTAGCTCGTCTCGGGGCCGGTCCGCGAGAGGCGGAAGACGTGGCGGACGCGATCAGCGACAACCGATCCCGAGCCGGAACTGGCATCAAGCTCTTGCGAGGCCGCGCACGGCGACGAGGCGAGGGCGCGCTGCGCGGCTGGTACAACGAGCGAGAGAAGGGTCTTACAGCGAGCGCCGCGGATGCCGACGACTGGCCAGACGGCGCCGCCATCCCCTGGGGCGAGGAGCGCGAGCGAGAGAGTACGGGCATTGGCCGAGCCTGGCGCGACAAGGCCCGGGCGGACAATGCCCGAGCGAGCCATGGCACCGGAGAAGGCGATGCGGAGGAGGAGCGGCCCGGGCCGCAGCGGCGGCTCAAAATGAAGGACAAAGAAGACCATACCGGCAGCAGCATCGGCGTCAAACTCGAGGCCGTCGACCTGCGGCGGATGCGGATGCCGCGGGAGCGAAGTGACTCTTTGGATGGCCGACGGCACTAGCCCGCTGCCTGAGCTGGCAGAGTCGACCGAGACGTCGCCGAGCTTAATGTGCTCTGCCGCACGGAGCACGACCGCGTCGATCAGCGAGCGCGAGGCGTACGACGACGACGCGAGCGAGCCTGCATGACGCGCAGCAGGAAAGCTCGAGGACGGCACATGGGTTGCGGACGAAGAAGCCGGAGAATTGGCAGCAGCGGCATCAGTGGTCGGCGTCGGCATGGGCTTGGGCATGGGCTTGACCTTGGGATGAGCGATGGCATCAGCCTCGATCTGGATGTGTCCGGAGTAGCGAGTGGGTAGCCGCGAGCTGAGATCCAACCATACAGCATACTTTGACGGTGCGAGAGCCCATGCACTTGCTGTTGTGGCCAAGCCAACCACAGCCTCGGTGGCCATGACCTTGCCCATCCCCTCTCCCGCCTTTCCTCCCGCCAACGGATGGCTGCTGCTTGACGAGGTGCTTGCTGGCGATGACTTGCTCTGTTTCGCAAACAGCAGCTGCCGCGCAACCCCGTCGAGGTCGTTCATGGTGGAGATAATTTGGTGTGTTGCGTGTGGTGGTGGGTGGGTGGGTGGGGTGGGGGGGGGGGGGGGTAATGGCGGTGGGTGAGGTGAGTTGCCGTGAGTGGCCTCCTCTGTCATTGTCATTGTCATGGTCATAGTCATGGCTGTCGACGGTGGTCGATCGTTTGAGTCATCGTTGGCGATGGCGATCGATGGTGAGCGCAATGGTGATTGATAGGTACAAGGACTGCTACCAAGTTTATGGCTATATCTTCCGCATTGTGCTGTAGCATGAACGGTGTCGGTGGAATCGTTGCAGTCGTTGGAGTCGTCGCCTCCGCCCCCCCCCTCCCCCCTCCCTTCCCCCCCGCCACAACATTTTTTTTCAATCCACCCCCCACCCCCCCATCCCGCAACTTCCTCCACGTCACGCGTCAGCGTCAGCGGCAACAGCGCACCGCGCGCGGACGGCGAGAGCGGCTAGAGTCACACTTTACGCAGAACAAGAGAACAGGATGGCGGCGAGCAAGGAAGGGTTTCTGGAGGCAAAGCATGAGGGAGTGGCGCTGCTTGCGCGGGAGCGTGCGGCAGCGTCTTTCAATGTCCGGGCCATGACGCACCTGTTGGACGGCGGAGAGGAGGCGACAGCGGAGAAGGAGCGCGTGGCAGCGATGGTGGAGGAGCATGCGGTGCTGCAGGCATCTGATCGATACTTTGTGGGTCGGCAGGAGTCGCTGGCGCGGGCAATGCAAAAGTTCAAAGAAATCGTGCGGCTGACGCTGGCGGCCGGCCTCGATCGTGAGGATGGGGTGCGGATGTACTACTACGTCAACGAGCCGATGCCAACCTCGCTCCACCATGGCATGTTTATTCCGACCATCCAGTCGCAGGGGACTGACGAGCAGCGGGCAGAGTGGCTCCCGCTCGCCGCCATGTTCTCCATCATCGGTGCGTATGCCCAGACTGAGCTCGGGCACGGGTCAAACGTGCGTGGTCTCGAGACGACTGCCACCTTTGACGTTGAGACCGACGAGTTTGTGCTCAACTCGCCGACGCTGACATCGATGAAGTGGTGGCCCGGTGGGCTCGGCGTGGCGGCGACCCACTGCGTCACGCACGCCCGGCTTATGATCGATGGCACCGACTACGGCGTGCACACGTTCATTGTCCAAGTCCGTGACCTCGAGGACCACACGCCGCTGCCGGGCATTGTCATCGGTGACATCGGGCCCAAGTTTGGATGGAACACCGCCGACAACGGGTACCTCGCCTTTGACTCGGTCCGCATTCCGCGAAACCAGCTCCTCGCCCGGTACGCAACGGTGGCGCGCGATGGGACTTACACCAAGCCGCCGCACGAGAAGATTGGGTACGGGACCATGATCCGGATCCGGTCCATGATTGTTGCTGGAGCGTCGGACGCGCTCGCGCGTGCCTGCACTATCGCCATCCGCTACTCTGCGGTGCGGCGGCAGGGAACCACCCGCGGGCGTGATGGCGGCGAGATGGTGGTCCTTGACTACACCATGCAGCAGCACCGGCTGCTCATCCTGCTCGCCACCGCGTACGCCTTTCACTTTACCGGCGAGTACATGATGGAGCTTTACCGCCGGCTGCAGGCTGACCTCGAGGACAACGACCTCTCGGTCCTTCCCGAGGTCCACGCCACGTCGGCTGGGCTCAAGTCGATGACGACGACGGTCACCGCCGACGGCATCGAGGAGGCACGGCGCGCATGCGGCGGGCACGGCTTCTCGCAGTTCTCGGGCCTCCCGTACCTCTACACCTGGTACGTGCCGGCAGTGACGTACGAGGGCGACAACGTGGTCCTCGCTCTGCAGACCGCACGCTACCTCATCAAGTCGTGCCGGCAGGCTGCCGACGGCAAGCCGCTCTCTGCCGGAGTGGCCTACCTCTCGGCGCGGCCCGGGGCTACGTGCGCGGCGGCAAATCCGGCCGACATGGGCCGGCTGGATGTGCTCGCTGCCACGCTCGCCGCGCGGGCCGGCGAGGCCGTCCGTGCCGTCACTGGCCGGCTCGACGCGCTCCTCGCGTCGGGCGTCGACTACGACGAGGCGTGGAACCACCTTATGGTCGAGCTCTGTGCCGCCTCGCGCGCGCACTGTGAGTACTCGGTTGTCCGCAACTTTGCCGCCGCCATCGCCACCGTCGAATGCCCCGATCTGGCCGGCATCCTCACTGCACTCTGCCGCCTCTACGCTGCATCGCGCATCGAGGCTGACCTCGGCTCATTCCTCGCCCAGGGGTACCTCTCCAAGGGCCAGAGCCAGTGGGTCAAGGACATTGTCCACGCTACCCTTGCAGTCATCCGCCCCGATGCCGTCGCCCTTGTCGACGCCTTTAACTTTCCCGACTTTCTCCTCAACTCGGCGCTTGGCCGCAAGGACGGCGATGTTTACGTCGGCCTCGTCGAGGCCGCTCGCTCCGCCCCGGTCAACGTCCACCCGGAGGCAATGGCTTTGAGGAACATCTGCGGCCGATTATTGACAAGTCGCTTTTCTCCAACCTCCACATCCCGTCGCGACTGTAGCTGCTGGTTGTGCAGGACCGAGTCAACGGTGCCGTTGACTGGCGTCCGCGTGCCGCCGGCCTCGCCGTCTACTGGAGTTGGCACCAACTTCGTGCGTTTGCGTTGACTCGCCGTTGACGATGCATCAACTTCGTTTGTGACGCCAAACGGTACGTTTGCGTTGACCATGTCTCCTCATGCGCCTATGTTCTCAGTCAGCGCCTGTCAGAGCCAAAGCCCTGGTGGGCGGGTCGTGGGTTGTCCAGCCTTTCGCCTCCCCAACCCCATCGTTTACCCATGTCACCCATTCTCGCCCATTGTCGCGCATTGACACCCATCATCACAGCTCTATCATCGCAAAGCAGACGTATCACCACAACCACAGCAATCGTTCACACCCTTTACCATCGCAACACCATCTTTGCCTCACCTCAACCCACTCATCATTTGCCTGAGAGCATCCCAGCCCAGCCCAGCCCAGCCCAACCCAGCCCAGCCCAGCCCAGCCCAGCACAACCCAACCCAACCCAGCCCAACCCAGATAAAGACCCCCATCACCACCATCAACCATCACCATCACTACTTCCACCAATGCCAAACATCTCCCCATCCCCCCTCCCATCCCCTCCCCCTTCCCTTTCACCACTCCGCCAGTTTCTCCGCTGGCAACCAAGTCCCGCACGCCACGTTGGTGAGCCAGCCAGCCCAGGCACTGTCACCACTACCAACACCACATCAGCGTGACAGAGACAGAGACCGACTCAGCTACACTTCACCCCCCCCCCCCCCCTACCCCCACACACACACACATACACTCACTCATGTCGATTCGGAAGGTCTTTGTCGGTGGCAACCACAAGTGCAACGGCAGCGTGACGGCGACCTCGTCGCGTGCACGTCTGCTTGCCGAGGCTGCTCCTGATCTGCCGTCGTCGGATGATGTGGACATTGTCATTGCTCCGCCTGCGCCGTACATTCTGACGACAAAGGCTGTGCTCGATGAGCATGGCTCGTCTGCTGCGGTGGCTCTCCAGGACGTTGCCATTGCTCGTGAAGGCGGCGCTCACACCGGAACCGTGGCGGCTGATATGGCCGCCGATCTCGGTGCTGCTTGGGTCATTGTCGGCCACTCGGAGCGGAGACATGTCTACGGCGAGTCGGATGCCCATACTCGTGCAAAGATCGCAGCTGTGCTCGATGCAGACCTCGGCCTCATCTACTGCGTCGGCGAGACGCTGGAGCAGCGCGAGGGTGGCGATGCCTTTGGCCCCGTCGCGGCGCAGATGGCCGCTCTGTTTGACAACCCTGCCCTCGCTACCAAGCCCGAGCTCTGGGCCAACATTGTCGTCGCTTACGAGCCCGTCTGGGCCATTGGCACCGGCAAGGTTGCCTCGCCCGAACAGGCTCAGGAGATCCACACCCAGCTCCGCGCCGCCGTCGCTGCTGCCACCTCGCCCGACATCGCCGCCGCCGTCCGCATCATCTACGGCGGCTCGGTCAAGCTCGCCAACTGTGCCGAGCTCATCGCCATGCCCGACATCGACGGTTTCCTCATCGGAGGCGCCTCGCTCAAGCCCGAGTTTGTCGACATCATCAAGACAGCCGCCGCCGCTGGCGCCTCCGCGTAGCCGCTCGCCTTCTTGTTGTTTCAGTACACCATCACCATCGCATACGCTCCTCAACATACCAGATGACATGTTGCATTGCTCTCCGACCGACAGCCTGTCGTCGGCTCACTCCTCTCACCCATCTTACTCGCTTGCTCCACCCACGTTCACCCCCGTGGCCTTCCCTGTCAACTACCGCCGGTGGCAGCAACAGTTCGCGCGACCTGCCCATCCATGCCATCGATGCCGGGGAGTTACATGCCAACATGTATGTGAATGTTGGTCTGTCCCTCTTGTCCGCCTCCCATGTGAGCCCTGAATAGGGGGAGGTCGCGCGCAATGTTCATCGAACCACCGCCAGGACACACCCAACCTTGGACGACCAGCTGGCACGGCATTGCCAACATCATCACCCCATTCCCTCTCCAGGCTCAGCAAGGTGCTTCATTATCATAGCAGTGCTGAGGACAAAGTTAGATTGCTGCTGGGGTGCTGCCAGCGACGTTGGCCGTACTGGCGGCGGCAGCAGCAGCAGCGACAGCGGCAGCAGTGGTAGCAGCAGCAGCATCGTCGGCCTTGGTGGTGGCGGCAGCCATTGATTGGCTGTTGCTCGGGGCGGCCACCTGACCGTGTGCGTTGTACAAGACCTGATTGGCAAGGTCAAGGGCTTGGCGCGCGTTCTGGACCTCGTAGGAGACCGGAGCAATGCCGGACGTACCGAGCGAGCCAGTCTGCGCCAACGACGGGTATGAGCCCGAGCCCGAGCCCGGGCCTGAGCCCGAGCCCGGACCCGAGCCCGAAGCTGAACCCGGGGTAAGCTTGCCGAACGAGCTGGAGTACACGTCGGTCATGGTTGGCGTGACGAGACCTTGATTAAAGACTTGCTGCTGCTGAAGTTGAGGAAGCTGCTGCAAGTGCGAGAGCGCCTGCTGGGAGTGCGACATCGTCTTGATCGACTGGACTTGTGCCGCCTGCTGCTGAGCCTGGACTGCCTGCTGGTGGGCATGGAACTGCTGCATGTATGCCAGTGACTGCATCTGTGGACTCATACCTGACGCTGTGTACGGCGACGACGGGTACGACCCCGGCACCATGCCCTGCATGATGCCCATCTGCTGGGCCAGGCGCATCTGTTGGGCCTGCATCTGCAACTGCTGGGCCTGTGCTTGGGCTTGCTGCTGAGCCGCAAAGAGGCGAGCCTGTTGCTGCATGGTCACCGGCGTTGTAGACCACTGCATGGCTGCGGCAGTGCCCGGCCAGGAGGCACCGCTAGCACCGGGCATGAGCGACACCTCGCCGCCTGCACCGATAGTCTGATAGATGGGCGCGGTGGTGCCGTAGCCGACATCGCCGTCTTGCGCCGTGGGCAGCATCAGCGAGCTGGCGCCGCCGGAGCCCCTGGCGCTTTGCCCGAAAAGGAACGATGCGGCCACCGGCTGTCCGCCGGTCCCGGTCATCATCGGAGCCGTTGCTGGCTCGGCCGGGCTTCTTGTCCGGCGCTGCGACTTGCGGCGTTGCGTCGAGGCGCGGTCGGAAATGGTGGAGTACCGACGGCGACACCGCTTGAAGTTGCGGTTGACAAGCAGCGGATGCCGGCGGCGGGCATTGATGAACCACTGCAGGACTTGATCAGGCTTGACGTCAGCGTCATGCGCCATCCTCAGCACGTCTTCCTCCTCAGGATACGGCTCGTCAAGGTGATCTTTGAGCCAGGTCTCGAACACAGCCTTGGCCTGCGGCGGAAAGAGGCGGCTCGACGCGCGGTTGCCGCCCCATCGACGACTCTTGGCAGCGGCTCCACCGCCTCGCTTGGTGGATGCACTACTGCGCTTGCGCTTGCCATTGCCTCCATCTTGCTTCTTTCCCTCGACATAGTCCGAGTCGGAACCCGAGTCCACCTCGGCCGTCTGCCGGGTGACAGCTGCCGAGCTTGACAGCTTAGACCGCTTGGCAGCGCGCGCTCGGTCGCCACCGCCATTTTCTGAGCCCGCCACCGAGTATGACTCATTGACGGGCGCCATGTCGCCGACGTGCTCCTCGGCATCTCCATGCAGTTGGGAGTGGTTATTGGTGCTGTTTGTGGTCTCCGTCTCGGTCGTCACCAGCATGCTGGAGCCAATTGGCCTGCCACCAGGGTTGGCGTCGGCCGACCCGGCGCCCGGGGCCGTCGTTGTTACTTTGGTTTCCGAGGTCGTCGAGGCCAACGCCTCGCCGCTCACCATGTTGAGAGCCGAGAGCGGGGCGTTGCTGCTTGCACTTGTTGGAGAAGAGGTGTGCGTGGGGGAGAGAGGTACCTGTTGCGGCGGCGCTTGCTCGTTGCCGGGTCCGCCCGCTGACCCGTTCGAGACAAACGTCATAAAGGCTTGGTCAGTCAATGCGGCGCTTCTCCCCACGTTGACCCGCAAGGTCAATAAACGGGACTCTTGTCAATTCTGTTTACGCCTTCCACGACGTGCGGAAAGAGCTCCTTGGTCTGACGTCGAGTAAGTGTGCCTATGGATGCTCTTGGGTCTCCCTAGTTTGGCTTTGGAGGAGGCCCTGAGCGTGTGCAGTTGCGTGTGCCCACCCGCGCTAGTTGGCCACTATCAAGGACCAATCAACACCAAGGTGAATAATTTTGGTCCTGTTGCGGCCAATTTACCTCCGAGCCGCATAGGTGATCTCCGCACCTTATGTGCCACAGTCTCTGTCACTCCCGCGCTGGTCTCGGAGCCGCAGCAAGCAGGCCGGGAAAGAAGAGCTCGGCCTCGGCAAGGACTGCGGCGTGCGCGTCTGCCCCATGAAAGGCATTGCGCGTGTCGCTGGTCGAATACAACCCGCGGAGCGTGCCAGGCAACGCGCATCGCGCTGAGTTCACCTTGGTCGGTCCGATCAGCGACCGCCACGCCTCGATGGCACTGACATCGATCGAGCCCGCTGCATGCTCGCCAGACGCCGGAACAGACTCGAGTACCATCGCCACCAGCGGGCCTGAACAGATTGAGGCGGTCAGTCGCGGTGCAAAGAACTTACCAGCGTGATCGGCGTAGAACGCATCAGCGAGCTGCGGATCAACCTCACGATGACTCAGCGCCACAATCCGCAGCGGAGAATCGGGAGCAGCCAGCGCACGTACAACCGCAGCAGCTCGCGGCGTCGCTGCTACCAGATCGGGCTTGAGCAAGCCAAAGGTGTGTGCAAAGTAGTTCGGCGCCACCCGAGGGACAACAGCAGGTATCACCTGCGCCAGAGACGTCAACATCGGCTTTCAGCACTCCAGACCCAGGCCTTACCAGCTGCCAGTCTCTCTTCTACCCCTCTGTGCGCACTTGCTTGCCAGCGAGAGTTGTGTTGACCGTGAACGCCTTGTCCATCTCGACGCTCGCACCGTGCCGAGTCTCCGTGTGACGGTCGCCGTCTGCCAGTTGGCTGTCACTCGGGCAATTACCGCATCCACAGAGCTTGGAAAGACTTCGTTGCGTCGAATCAGGCATTCGAGCCCGGCCCGTAAGCTTGATCAGAGACCAACATCGCAACGTAGGATACCCATTCCGCAACCTTTCTGCAAGCTCCAAGCTCACATTGGGGCCCACAACGGCGAAATGCTGCCGACTACGGCCCCCAAGTGCCAGGAAGTCAAAGGTCAGACGCGCAAACTACCTGTCAGTCTATTATTCTGTCTCCGCTAATACCAGCCGCACTGTCTGCCCTCCAATCAAGAACCCGTACCTCGTGTGGTATGCCATGTGAGCCTCATCTAAAGCCGATATTGGCCTCATAATCTATGCAGAAACGCTAGCGAGCGCTACCTCACACACCATCTCACGCAGTCAACTTGGACACACTGACGTGTGACTGCCAGGCAGCTACCATGTGCGGCCTTAAACACACTGGTTGATCATCGCCTTGATTGGGGACACCCTGTCAATTTCGGCGTGTCCGGTATCTCGCGAATCGAACATAATCGGCAAAAAGTTGCCTGCTCGGCCCTACTGCGGACCAAGCCGCTGGGGCAACTAAATCACAAGTCAGTTCTAGACCTCGTGACTCTGACGCGCACGTGATCCACGTGTCATCAGGCTCGCGCAACAAGGGCCGCCACCGCCGCCGCCGCCGCGAGGCCGGCGCAGACGTAAGCGAGGCCGGCAGGTGACGACGCGGCGAGAATGGCCGATGCCAGCGCTGGCGCGACCACGCCGAGCAGCGAGCCGAGGCCGTGACGCAAGCCGATGGCCGAGCCAACCAGTTCGGCCGGGACGACGTTGGAGATGAGCGCTGTTGTGACAGTGTAGAGCGTCGCGCTCGCCACTGTGAGCGGGACGAGAACAACCACAATGTCCGCGAGCGACGCTGCCGAGCCATAGCCTGCAAAGCCGAGGGCAAGGAGCGCGGCGGCGGCTATCGAGGTCTGGATCTCGGACATGACCGAGGTGAGAAGCGGGACAATGACGACGTTCACAACAAGCCCCAGCAGCGCGCCGTACGACATCGTCCATCCGAGCTCCTCCGATGAGAGGCCAAACGCGTCCTTGGCCATCATCGAGAACGTCGCCCGCTGCATCGAGAGTGCGAGGCCGACGGCAGCCACAAAGAGCATGACCGGCGCAAGCGCCGGTGAGACCATGAGCTTCAGCGACGCGCCCAATCCAGGACTGGCCGCGTCCTTATCCTCGGCTTCCTTTCTCCGCCCCTCGCCGCCCACCTTATCCGGCAACAGCTGATACGTCGCGGCAACAGTGGCAAACGAGACAGCAGCCGACATGCCGGCCACCGTGTGGAGCGAGACCACCCGCGTCAGCGAGCCGCCGAGCGCTGAGCCGGCCACCATCCCCAGGCCGTATGACAGCGAGAGCCGCCCGAGAGCCTGCGCCCGCGCCTCGGGTGTCGACAAAGTCGATACGCACGCCTGTGCTGCCATCATCGCGTGCATCGCTGCCGACGGCAGCTTGGACGCAAACAGCATCGGGAGCGAGTGAGTGAGGGCGAGTAGCCCATACGACACGCCGCCTGCAGCCAAAGAGATCGCCAGAATCGCCCGCGGCGACAACGAGTCCGCCATCGTACCCATGACCGGGCCGCCCAGTAGTTGTGCGCCCGAGAAAACCGACTGGAGGAGGCCAAACGTCGCCGCCGAAGCTCCGAGCTCCGACGAGATGAACGGGAGGACCGGCTGCTGCAGCCAGTAGGCAAAGGCATACATGGCAATGTTGACGTGGGTAGCGAGCAATCCCGGTACCGATGCTACCGATGCCGCACCCAGAAACGCCTGCATTTGTCGCATCATCGTCCCACGATTGTCAGTCTTCCCCATCGACGACTCGCGCCCGTGATCGGAGCTTCCGCCGCCCCACCCCGAATCGCTCCCAGCCTTGCTGTGCGTCCCACGCCCGCGTCGCCGGACCCCGTCAGCTGCGTTCCTGTTCATCCACAAGCAAATCCTTGTGTCTTGTCAGTCGAGTGAGTGTGCGTGGTCGGTGCTTGCGACTGGGCTCTCGGCTCTGGTCGCGTTCTGCCTGCCTGACATCATCGGTCACATGGCTGTCCTTTGGTCACTCCCTCGGATGGCGTCACCAGCCCAGAGTCATCCATAATCAAGTTCAAGCCATCACCATGGTGTGGTTACAGACACACACGCGCGCATACAAGTACCCACTATCTCCCTCTATACCCCCCCCCCCCCCTCCCGGGCGCCCCGATCATCCTCCACTCTGATCTCCTGCATCTGACCCTTGGTCCAGCCCCGCACCGCGGCGGCGACCATGGCCAAGCTCTCGGGTCCACGTGCAACACGCCACACTTCACCGCACGCAACACACGTTGACTCTTTGAGAGGAAGCACGTTGAGCTTGGGATGAACTGGGTCAAGTCGCTGGTGAACAAAGTTCGAGCACCTGGGGAGCATGCCCGTGGAGGGCCAGGTGGTCGTGGTGGCTCGAGTGGGAGTGACAGGGGCGCGGGCATGGAACAAGGCGGCGGGAGCGGAAGTGATGGGCAGGGGGGTGACCTTGGTGGGACGACAGCTTCTTCTCAGAGATATACTTCTTCGAGTTGGCCGGCTTCGCCTGCAGATCTTGCCGCTGTCTTTCCTACCACTTCCCCGGACTCGCCTCAGGCTCGAGCTGCTGCCCTCCTCGCCTCGTCTTCGGCTACCTTTGCTCAGGCTCTGGCTGATGCTGCTGGAGTGAGTGGCCCTGCGAGGTTTCTCTCACCGCAAGCTGCGCAACTGAGCAAGATCTCGCTGGAAAACCTCAACGCCCTCCTCATGCCGCTGTTGGAACTCTTTGCTGAGCTCTATCTCGACGCTCCGCGCCTCGACGGCGATCTCATCGATCAGCTCACCGTCACCCTCGCCCCGTTGCCGCTCTTTGTGGCTGCTGCTGCGTGCTCACTGCGGAGCTCGCTGGTGGCCGCCGGTCGAGCCGCGTCCTCGCGTGCAGCCGCCGCATCCGCCACTGCCGCCTTGCTCGTCGCCCGCGACGGCACGTCGTCGCACGGCCCGCTCTTGGTGAGCGTCCTCGAGTTTGTCCTCACCGCTCCGCTGACGCCACTTCCGCTCCTCGCCGACGCTGTTGCCCGCACTGCCCTTCCGACTGCGCTCGCCAAGGCGCTTGTCCTCGCGGTCGGGTGCGAGCAGAGGCTCGGGCCGCCGGCCCGGACTCTCGCCGCCCTCATCACGGCCTCACACGCCGCCGTCGAGGATCTCCTCGACTCAGACACCGTTTTTGTGCTCTGCAAGCTCCCGCCGCTCTCACCATCGCTCCTCCCGCCACTGGCTGCTGTCTTCTCGCCGGCCTTCCTCTCGCTCCCGGCTGCGGCGTCGTACATTGCCGACAAGGGCTGCTACCGGGTTGCCTTTTCGGCGCTTGTCGACGGCCTGGCCGACCTCTCACCGCAGCTGGTACTCGATACTCTGCTCGCGCTGCTGGCGCCGCTCTTTGAACCAGACCTCTCTCCGCCTGCCCGCCTGTCACTTCTCCGCGCCTTTGAGTGTGGGCCCGATGTCTACCTCATCAAGCTCCTCTCGTACATGGAGGCCACCGGCTCGCCGACCCAGCTTGATCAGCTTATTGGGACTATTGTCGACTTGCTCTACATCGAGAGTGGACAGGCAGCCCAGCAGAGTGTGGCTCCGACGCGCTCAGTCTCTGCGCCGGCCGACCGCGGCGCTGCAGACCTCATGCTCTCGCCCGGCTCGGCAACCAAGGTTGTAACCTACCCGCGCGCATTCACGGTCCTTGCAGCTTTTTCAACGATGCTGCCTCGCCGGACGTTCGCGTCGAGCTGCTGGACCTCATTCTCTCGATCTTTGCTGTCGATCCAGGGGCGTACGAAGCGTGCAACGGGCCGAATGTGCTCTCGTCGTTCCTCATCCCGCTCCCGTCGTACGCGCCTGTCGTCCAGAACAGGCTCATCAAGCTCGTCCAGTTTGTGGCGACGTCGATCAAGCCGCACCCGACACCGGAGCTCACCCGGCTTGCTCATCTCCTCGCCACCCTCGCGCTCGACGCCCCGGTAGTCGTGCTCATTACCGCCGTCTTCACTTCGCTCGTCTCGTTCGATTCGAGCTACCGCGACGAGGCCCGCGAGCTCGGCGTGGTTGATGCCCTCGTCGCGCTCCTTGATCCCGCCGCTCAGCCGTGGACTGCGCCCACCGCCGCCATCGACGCCGTCACCGGTACCCTCGCCTGCCTCCTTGAGTCCAACTACACCAACGTCCGCGCCGTCCGCGCTGCCTCGCTTCCAGCCACGCTCATGGACCTCCTTGTCCACGACTCGCTGCGGCCAGCAGCGCTCACGCTCCTTGTCCGCATTGTCGGTGCCGACAAGCGCCAGGAGCATGCAGACCTTGTCCACTACATCGAGCTTCTCCATGTCCACTCCAAGACCTCGCATGCCATGACTGTTGACATGCTCAACGCCATCACCCTCATGTTCCGCGCCAACCCGGGTGCCACCGCTACCTTTCGCGACCTCGGCGGCTTCGTCACCCTCGTCTCCATACTCGTCGCCCTCGAAGGAGTCTTTGCGCCAACCAAAGACACACCGTCGCCTACAGACGCGCCGGCTGTAGACGCCCATGCGCTCGTCCTCGCCGTCCTCCGCCTCCTCTACCATGCCGTCGTCTCACAAGAGCAGAACCTCGCCTTTGTCTCGGCCCACATTGGATTCAAGCCGCTCGGCCAGATCCTCCTCAACACCGGCTTCCTCGACTCGACTCTTGCCCCGTACTACGTGTACCTCCTTGTCGCCATGGCCATGCCGAGACTGACCTCGAGCGCCAGGCCGTCGCACCCCGTGCCGCTCCCGTTTGGTTCGGACGCGTGGGACGTTCTCCTCGCCCGTCTTCTCGCCGGCGACAGCATCGCCGGTCTTGCCGCTGACGCTCTCGTCCTCAACGCGCCGCCGCCACCCGGAGGCTACACGCTCCCGCTGGTGTTCTCGGCCAACACCCGGCTCGCGCACCCGGCCTTTGTCCTCCTCGCGCTCAATCTTGTCTTTCACGGTACCCACCTGGTCGATAGCCTGCTTCCGCACCTCTCGGCGCTGCTGGAGGCTCTCGCTGCTGCCGCCGTCCACAACGCCGCCTCGCTCGGATCGGCCTCGCTGCTCTCTGCACTGCTTGCGCACAGCGGTACCTGGCTCGAGTCCGAGCGGCTGCGGCCAGGCATCCTGCGCCTCATTCAGGCTGTAGGCCGGGTGGCGCTCGCTCCGTCGGAGCTCCGCGCGCTCCTCAATCTCTACACCGCCCACGGCGGCTCGGCTGCGGCCACGCTCGAGCTCACCAACACCCTTCTCCTCCTTGCCGAGCCATACGCCAACGACCCGCCGTTTGTCAACTTTGACTTGCGCCACAAGCCGGGCTTTGCCGGCCTCCACATGCCGTCACTCGGATCGCGGTCGTGGCCGCCGGCCACCGGCTACACCTTTGGCACCTGGCTCTACGTCGAGGCGCTTGACGCATCCCACCTCCTTCGCCTCCTCACCGTTTCCTCCGACGACAAGCGCTCGTACCTCGCGCTCTCGCTCCTCGGGACCACACCGCTGCTCTCGACTTCGGCCGCGGACACCGCCGCCGCAACTTTTGCTGGCGCGGTCATCAAGTCGCGCCGTTGGTACCACCTTGTGGTCACCCACTCGCGCTCCCGGCTTCACGCCTCGGTCGCATCGCTCTACATCGACGGCCTGCTTGCGGGCTCGCACCGCTGCCCCTACCCTGCCTCGGCCGCCTCGCAGGTCTCAGCTCTCATTGGCACCTCGCCGTCGATGCGCGGCTCCGCCGAAAGCGCTGCCTTTAAGCTTGGCGCGACGTACATGATCGAAGCCGTCGCCTCGCCACGTGACGTCCACCTCTGGTACTGTCTCGGCCCACAGTACTCGGGCACGTTTGATCCTTCGCTCGAACCATACCAGTCGTACGCTCCGTTCGACGGGCCGAACCTCGCCACCGCCACCGCCCTCGATGCGTCTGACTCGAGTTCGGCAGCGTCCGACCCGTCGTCGGCCGCGGCTGCTGCTGCCTCGGCTGTTGCCGCTCTTGCCTCGCTTGCCGCCGCCCGCCTCGCCGCCCCTGCCGCCGCGCTGGCGACTGCCATCGCCCCAGCAGGCGCCTCACCCGTCGATCCGTCACCTGCCGGTCGCAGCTTTGCCTTTTTCGAGTGGGCCAGCTACCTCAACTACGCCGCCGCGAGCTTTACCACCCTCACGGGGCCGAACATTGTCTTTGCTTTTTCTGCCAAGTCGTACTTGGACCTCTCGTCCAAGGTCACTACCCACGCCGGCGCCGACGCACTCGTCGCCTCGTCACACCTGCTCAATTTGGCTAGCCCGGCCGCCGCCGCGCCGCGCTCGCTCATCGCGCCGCGCTCGGCTGCCGCACTCGCGCTCGCCACGGAGCCGTTTGCGCCAAGCGGCACCGGTGGCGCAGGCCGAAGCTCGGGCCCGCCGGGCGCCGGCGACCCGCCTGCGCTCCAGGCCGGCACCCCGCTGTACTACGACCTCGAGCGCGCCGCCCTTGCGTCGGCGTCGGCTGTCTCGGGCGACGCGGCCTCGGGCTCCGTCGGCCGGCTGATGGGCCTCGCCGGCGCGTACACGCCCACCACGCTCGCCACCGCGCTGCAGTCGGTCGGCGGTGTGCCTGTTGTCCTCGAGCTGGTCGCCACGGCAACCACCCGCGACGAGCTGTTTGCCCGCGTCCAGCTCCTCTCGCAGCTCCTCGACGCTGCGCCGCAGAACCTGGCCCAAATGACCGCGCTCGCCGGCTACGAGATTCTCGCGCAGGTCATGGTGGACAAGGTGCGCGACAACCTTGTCGACCACGCCACCCTCAACGCGCTTGTTGCGCTAGTCGGCAAGGACATTGTCTCGCAGGACCACGGCCTCATAGCCTCGGTCGCCGCCTTTGACGCGCTCTTTGCCAATCCGTGCATGTGGGCGTCGGCGCCGGTTGCGCTCCAGGCGCTCCTCCTCTCACGGCTCTCGTACCTGGTCACCTTTTCGTCGCTTGCCGAGCTCAACCTCTCAGCCTTCCGCGCCTCGGGCGTCCTCATCCATGTCCTCGAGTTTATGCTTGCGCCCGAGACCGCAACGTCGCTGCTGGAGCCTGCGCGTGCGCTGCTGCGCGCGCTGCTCGCAGCCGACCCGCGCGAAGTCGACTTTTCCGAACTTGCCCACTACTTGGTTGCCACGCTCTCGGCCACGGTCGAGACCCAGGGCTGGGTGGGTGCGAGCGAGTCCGCGCGTCCACGCACTGACTCGGGTGGATCGCGCCCGCGCCGTCGCCGCCGGGCTCGCTCATTTGGTGCCGCCTCGGCCCGTGCCTTCCACGAGCACGTCCTAGACTCGCCAGGCATTGCTGCTGGCCTCCGCGTCGCGCCGGTGGTCGGCAACTCAGAAGACAAGGCCTCGCGTCTTGTTTCTATCCGCAACATGCTCCTCACCGACGTTCTCGATGCACTCGCTGGGCCAGCGCGTGGCTCGTCGCCGCAGGCCGCCTCTGTCGCCGCCGAGATCTTTGCCCGCCGCACCACCCGCCAGTGGGTCCTGTTCTTTCTCGAGCGCAACGTTCACAAGTCGACCGTCCTCCTCGCGCTACGCATCCTCGGCAGCCTGCTCTTGGGCGAGCACGCCTCGTCGTTTGCGCGGGAATTTCGCGCCTCTGACGGCTTTGCCGCCCTCGCGCACATGCTTCCGCACGCGGCCTCGTCGTTCACAGCCTATTTTCTGCTATTTGCCATTCTCCTCGGCCGCCTCGACCTTGTCGTCAATCCTCCGGAGGGACTTGATGGTTGCGCCACCGACGAGAATGGCATTTTTGCGTCCGGCGCCACGCCGCTCCAGCTGCTTGTCGACGCCTTTGGGGTCGAGGAGGCGACTGTCGTCCACGGCGACATCGTCCTTGTTCTTCTCGCCATGCTCAAGGCCCGCTGCGCCGCTGTGCTCGCCGCAGAGGCCTCGGGCGGCTCGGAATCACAGACACCTGCCGAAGCTGCCGCCTCGTCGTCGTCAGTCGAGGTCACCATGCTCAAGTTTATGACCTTCCTGTTCAAGGCCTCGCCCTCGTTCCGCACCTTGGCCTCCAAGGACGACGTCATCTGTCAGCTCACCGAAGTCCTCTTTCCGCGAGCACACATTGCGACGTCAGTCGTCGAGACCAGCCTCCTCACGCCTGTGCGTGAGGACTCGAGTCTGGATGAGGCCGTCGGCAGTTGCGACGGCGGGGATGACCACGACCACGACCGCGATGCGGGCTTTGTAGTCATTCAGCCAGTCGAGAACGCCGAGTCGAGCCCGAGCCGGCGGCCGGCGCTGCCTGTACGGCGCTCGTCGATCTCGCGGTCGCCATCGCCGACCTCGCCAAGTGTCTCGGTTGCGGTGCGACGGCAGGGTCTGGCAGCGCCGGGTTCCCCATCGCCGCGGTCGGTCTCGGACTCGGGCTTCCGGCTTCCGAGTACGCCGGTGACGCCGGCGTCGCCACAATCGGCGTCGCGGCGCAAGCTGCAGGACTTTTACGGCCTCTCGCCGTCGTCGTCCCCCAGTGCGAGTGCGGGTGCGGTCGAGAGCACAGTCGAGAGCTCAAGCAGCGGCGAGAGTCCGAGTTCGTCGGCACAGTCACAGCTTGTCACTCTCTTCCTGCACCCAGTCTCGATGCTCGTCTTTGACTTTCTGCGCACGCTTGTCCAAGAATCGTTCATCCACTCGAGCACCGGGCCAGAGCTGCTGGAGCGAGTCCTGGAGGCTGTGCCGCCGTATGTTGGTCGCGACCATCATGTACTCTTCCAGTCAAAGCTCCTCTCGGACCTGATGGATTATCTTGCGGCGTCGCTGACGGTCGACAAGCTTGTGGCGTCGCCGAACCTCGCGGCGGCGGCCGAGGCGTTCTACTCACTGCTGGTGGCCAAGGTCTACCGCAAGTCGTTCCCCGGTGGCTCGCGGCTTGTCTTTGACTTTCTTGTCACGCTCATCACCAAGCTTGGGGTCAGCGCGGCGCCAGCGAGTGCGGCGCTTGTGGCGCCGCTCACATCTGCGCTCTCGCTCATTGTCATCCATGACGTGTACTGCGCGGCGAACGGGGTCGGACGCGAGCCGCCGCTTGACGTCCTCAACCGACTTCTTCTCTACCAGCAGACAGTCTTTCTCCCGACAAACACGTCGAGCGAATTCTACGGCTGCCTCTGCTACTGGCTGTACCGGTTCCTCCTCCACGACGACTCGCACTTGCGGCTCTCAGCCATGAACCTGTGGAAGCTGCTCATTCTCACCCGGCGTGAGCACGTCGGCCCTTTTCTTGCCAGCTCGCCCGAGGCCGACGTCTACACCGGCGGCTTTGAGCGGCTTGTTCGCGACAAGGACTTTAACGGCTTTTCGTACTGGATGGCCGAGCACGACAGCGCAGTCAAGGCTGTGTTTGATGTGACGCTGGCGCCGGTGTGGGAGGCATTTGAGCGGATCCAGGTCCGCGGACAGGCCGCGGCACTGCGCAAGGCCAACGCGGCGCGGAGCGCGGCGCAAGAGGCACGGCTGCGGGTCAAGCAGGCCACGTTTGCGGCGATGAAAAAAGCCGACATGCGGCGGATGAACCGGGTCGTCGGCATCCAGCACGTGCAGGCGGTCCGCCGCCGCAAGCGGCGCCTCGCCATCGCCGATCGCACCAAGCAGGTCTCCATTCTTTGGCGCGAGACCCGCGCAGAGCTCTACCGCCAGCGCGGGCTGTGGGAGGATGCGCGCGCAACCGCACTGCTCAAATGGAAACTCGACCGGACAGAGGGCCCGCACCGCATCCGCCTCAAGATGACACCGAACCCAGACTTTTATGCCCGCTTCCCGTTTCTGGGCGAAGGGCAGAACTCGGGCGATGGTGGCAAGATCCCGACCTCGCGCGACTCGGCAGCGTGGGCCGAGCTCATGGACGCCGCCGAGCCGGCGGCTGTGGCGGTTCAGGCTGGTGCAGTCGGCGACGCCGCCGGGAGGGGCCTGGACGCTGTTGACGGTGCCGCCGACGCCGCCGATGCTCAGATCGCTCCCATCGTATTGCCTGTCACCAGAAGTGGCGAGTTTGCACCGTCGCACGTCGGGGGATCTGCCAATGGCAATGCGGCCGAGCGCGACGACGCGATTGGCGAGGAGAGCGGCGACGGCTCTGGCGACGACAACGATGATGAGGATGATGATGATGATGATGACACTGTGCTTGTCGGTCGCAACGAGGGCAAGTGGCTTGGTGGTGACGAGACGCTCTCGGAGGAGCGGACGGACCGTAAGATTCTCCGACTGCTTGAGCCTGGCGAGCGGATGCGGTACATGTACAACTGCGCGCGAATTGTGGGGCTCGACACGTGGCCGGCGCTGTTTCTGGTGTGTGAGAGCGCAGTGTATGTGATCGACTACTACATGGTGCTCCCTTCAGGCGACGTGGAGGATGTGTCTGGGGCGTCTGTGCACGAGGTCGATCCTGCGCTCGGCCCACTGGCGTTCTCGTCCGAGGCTGCGGAGAAGGAGGGCCACGCGGTGGTGTGGTGGAAGTACGAGGACATTGCGAATGTGCTCAAGCGGCGGTACTTGCTGCGTGACAACGCGCTGGAGCTGTTCTCGGTCGACGGGCGGAATGATCTGCTTATGTTTGACATTGCACAGCGCAACGAGGTTGTATCCAAGATCAAGGCCAAGTGCTCGTCGTCGTCTCGGTCGCCGCTCGAGGCGCTTGGTGGCCTGTTTTCGTCGTCTGCCGTCTCATGGTCGCTGCTATCCGAGACTGGGCGTCCGCTGCGCGGGAGCGAGGGCGGTGGTAGTTCGCGTCGTGGACTCAATAAGCTCTTTGCCTCGAGCAGCTCGTCGGTCAAGGCGCGGTGGGTGGAGGGCTCGATCTCGAACTTTGAGTACCTCATGCACCTCAACACGCTGGCGGGGCGGAGCTACAACGATCTCACGCAGTATCCGGTCTTTCCATGGATTCTCTCCGACTATGTCAGTGAGACGCTCGACTTATCGGACCCGTCGGTCTATCGCGATCTGAGCAAGCCGATGGGCGCAATCGGGGCGGAGCGGCGGGCGCAGTTTGAGGAGCGGTATGCCATGTGGGAGGACGACATGGCGCCACCGTTCCACTACGGCACGCACTACTCGTCGGCCGGCACGGTTCTGCACTACCTCATTCGAATGGAGCCGTTCACCTCGCATTTTCTCAAACTGCAGGGCGGTAAGTTTGACCACCCGGACCGGCTGTTTGCCTCGCTCCGTGAGTCATGGGAGTCGGCGTCGGCGCTCAACATGTCCGACGTCAAGGAGCTCATTCCCGAGTTCTTCTACCTCCCGGACTTTCTGGCGAACGTCAACAAGTTTGAGCTCGGGGTGCGGCAGGACGGGGTGGTCATTTCGGACGTGGAGCTCCCGCCTTGGGCGCACGGCTCTGCGCGCGAGTTTGTGCGGATCCACCGTGCGGCGCTCGAGTCGGACTACGTCTCTGCGCACCTGCACGAGTGGATCGATCTTGTTTTCGGCTACAAGCAGCGCGGAGAGGCGGCGCGCGACGCACTCAACGTCTTCTTCCACCTCACGTACGAAGGCGCAGTCGACATTGCGGCAATCGACGACCCGGTGATTAAGGCGGCGACGATTGCGCAGATCAACAACTTTGGGCAGACGCCGCGGCAGCTGTTCAAAAAGCCGCACCCTGCACGCAACATGGAGCGTGTCCGCGAGGCGAGTCTGCAGATGACGGTCTTTTCTGCGCCGCACGTCCTCCTGCCGTCGTCCGCACCTGTGCGGCAGCTCGACTCGCTCGTCGGCCTCCTCCGGGTTGTGAACGATACGCTGCAGGTTGCGCCTGCGCTACACACTCTCATCCTCCCGCACTGCAACAAGGTACTTGCCTGGGGCTTTCCCGATCACGCACTGGTGGAAAAGGCGGCTGAGAGCGGCAAGGTGCTGGGGCGAACCGAGGGCATGCATCATGGGCAGCTGACTGCCGTGCTGATGGACCCGACGGGCTCAACGCTCTACACCGGCGGCGACGACTGCTGCGTGGCGGTGTGGGCGTCGACCAAGCCGCGCAAGGCGCGCGAGTTTACGCTCATCAAGCGGCTGTCGGGCCACGAGGGCGCCGTGTCGTGCCTTGCACTCTCGCGCTCGTTCTCCATCTTTGTCTCGGGCTCGATGGATGGTACGGCGATTGTATGGGACCTCAATCGGCGGGTGTACGTGGAAGAGCTTGCCGGTCACGGGGCGCCGGTCCGACAGGTTGCCATCAATCACCTGTCGGGCGATATTGTGAGCATCACGCTGACGTCGGCCTTTGTGTGGTCGATCAACGGCGAGCTTCTGGTCCGGGCTGACATCGGCCTGCGGGCGTCCGAGGCGCTGCTCTCGGTTGCGCTCTCGATGGGCCCGGTGTGGCGGTCGGACAACGTGGTGGTGACCGGGCACGCCGACGGCTGCATCAACTTTTGGTCGGTGACCGGCTCCGAGCTTGAGCTCCGCCACTCGGCGTCGGTGCCTGCGCCGGCCGACGTGGGCGAAGCCGAGAGGCTCGCGCGCCTGTGGCGGTCGGTCCACGACACGCAAGGCGTGCTGACCACGCTGGGATCGGTGGCGCCCGACGCCGTCGGGGTCACCGCACTCGCGCTCGCGCCCGACGACCGCAAGCTCTACTCGGGCGACGTCCTCGGCCGGGTGTTCTCGTGGTCGCTCCCGGATGGCGGCTCGTCCGACTACTGGGTCAAGGACGAGTCGGTCAAGGCCTGCACGGCGTGCGCGCTGACCTTTACCCTCCTTGAGCGGCGCCATCACTGTCGCCAGTGCGGGCGCATCTTTTGCTCGGCCTGCTCATCGAACAAGGTTCCTCTGCAGGGCAAGCGTGGCAAGCTCGGGCGTGTGTGCGACGGTTGCCATGCGGCAGGCGCGTGGTCGAGTCCGGCCGCAAGTGCCAGTGAGTGAGTAAAGACTGTGTGTGTGTGCGTGCATGTGTGCGCGTATGTGTGTGTGTATGCTCAAAGCTAGTAGCGGCGACGGGGCCCAACTCTAGGAGCGGCCGTCAACGTTCCAGACGTTACGGACGTAGTAGGCAACGGTGGCGCCCTGCGGCGGGCCGTGCCACATGGTGCAGAGCGCAACGAGGACCTCGCCGTAGGTCAGCGAGTTGACGTGGTCTGGCTCGAGCGAGACAGCAGCCAGCAGCTGGCGGCCAAAGTCCTCGTCCAGCACGGTGGTCTCGGCCTCTGCAGGAACAAAGCGGCGGGCGATGGAGAGAAAGGCAGCCCAGTCGACGACGGCCGGCTCGCCCTTGAACAGCTCGAGGGTGTCGACCAGGGCGCGGATGTTCTCCTCGCGAAGGACGGCCTGACCAGACTGGTCCCAGCCGGCCATAAAGACGGCAAACTCGGAAAAGTCGATCTCGCCGTTGTCGTCAGCATCGTATGCACGAAGATCAGCCTTGATCTGCGCCTTGTCTGCCGTCGGGACCAGCTTGGCCACGCCCGTAACCCACTCTTGGACATCGATGACGCCTATACCAGAACAAGGGGGAGGAGGAGGAGGATCAGTCACAGTCGCACCATTCAGCATGATTACAAGCCGCACAATACCTATCTCTCTCTCTCTCGCTACCTCGCTATCTCGCTACTTCGCTATCTCTCTCAATCTCTCGCTCCCTCACTCTCTCGCTCTCTTCTCCCCCATTGCCCCCCACATCTACCTCCACCACCACGCACACGACAATGCACACCTCGCCCGATCCAACCAATCACCTCCCTTCACACACCCCCACACACACACCTCTTCCCTCTTCCCCCTTCCCCCTTCATCCATTTCCCCTTTCCCCCCCCCCCCCCCCACTCCCCATACCCCCCCATACCCCCCCCCCTCCCCTGCAAGCCCTTGCCAACGGCAGCCGGCCGAAAAATGTCGCATTCCGGGAACAGGCGGTGATGGGTGGCGAGGGGATGGGGAAGGGGCTAACGGGAGGTACAAAGGGAAGATGGGAGTGAGAGAAGGGGTAGAGTAGGTAGGGGGGTGGGTAAGGACGTACCATCCTTGTTCACGTCGAGAATGGCCCAGGCATAGGCGGCAACGATCTCGTAAAAGTGGGGGAGGTTGACCGGCACCGGCGCGGCCTCGTCACCACCTCCAACAGCACCACCGTCAACAGGCTGACCGCCATCGGCAGCGTTGGAGCTAGAGCTAGAGCTAGAGCCAGAGTCAGAGCCCGAGTCAGAGCTCGAGTCAGAGGCGTCAATTGTAGCAGGCGCAGGCACAGTGTCGAGGAGCGCTCCCTCGGCAGCAGAGGCAGACGAGGAGGACGACATGAAGCAGTGGGCTTACGAGAGGTGTGGTAAACTCTCACGTGATAATCGTTGGTCGTCGAGAATCGTTGGTCGTCGAGAATCGATGAACCTCGACTATCCTCGCCCAATCCGTTCCGGGACACCATTCGAGTGGCCGTCGCCTGGGCAACAGCACCACCGACGACGGCAAAGGCATTGGCTTGGCTCTGCCATCGTGATGGGTGCGGATACAATCGCTACAGCAATAGCAACTGCGATAGCAAGTTACGATCGCCATCAATGGCCAAGGCTCAGAGGGCTGGCAACCGGTTGCGGACTGTCATAATCGTGACCATGACCATGATCATGATCATGATCATGATCTTGATCCCAATCTTGATCACAACGCAGCTTAGCCAAATAGTCTACATCATCGAGCTCGCTGCATGTGAAACGATCAGTTCAGCTGTGCTCGAACCGAGCCTCCATGCCGCTGAGAAGGACGCTGCCCGAGCTCACGAGCCGCCAAGCCGCCAAGCCGCCAAGCCGCCAAGCCGCCAAGCCGCCAAGCCGCCAAGCCGCCAAGCCGCCAAGCCGCCAAGCCGACCGACAGCCTCTGCGGCCTGTGGCATTGACTTAGGCGAGGACGTGGGCGGCACCCGTCTCATCCCAGAAGCCATGCCGTTCAACTTTAACAAGGGCGGAGGTGGCGGTGGCGGTTTCAACTTTAACAGTACGTTGTGGTGGAGGTTGGGGGAAGGGTGGAGGGGAGGGAGGGAGGGTGGCTGGGGAGGGGGGGGGGGGGGGGGGGGGGGTCGGCCTGTGTCGCATTGTGTCAGGGCGCCATCAACCCCTCCCAGCCATAGCACACACACACACACACACAGCACACACACACAGCACACACACAGCACACACACAGCACACACACAGCACACACATACTCACAAGAACCGTACATGGAGGTGATGTATAGAGGGGGGAGCAGGGAACAAGGCAGGTGGAGGAGGAGGCTTCAACTTTGGAAACAAGGGCGGCGGAGCAGGAGGCGCGGCAGGAGGTGGTGCGGCTGGAGGTGGCGGTGGCTTCAATCTCAACAAGAACAAGGCAGGTGGTGGTAGTGGTGGCGGTGGCTTCAACTTTGGAAACAAGTCCGGGGCCGGTGGGGCCAGTGGTGCAAAGGGCGGCTTCAACTTTGGTGGCAACAAGAGCAATGCAGCTGGTGCATCCAACGCGGGCCTCGCCGGTGTGGCCCTCGCCTATGATCCCATCAAGGCCGCCATGGACTCGATCCTCGCCGCCTTTTCGGCAGATGCAAGCAACCCGCACTGCCACTTTCAGTTTATGTTCTACAATGTCCTGCCCGAGGGCATGGTCCGCCCCATGCGCTCGTCGGGCTCGGGCGTGCTCGCGCAGCAGGCCGAGAAGAACAACCCGGATCCGTCGCGGTACGTCCCGGTGCCGGCCCGCGGCTTTGCCGACCTTGCCACTCGGTTGACAGCACAGAAGGACATGGCGAGCGCGCACGCCAAGGCACTCGACTCGATCGAGGCCGAGATCACCGCCATCCGCAGCCGTCACCGCGACACGCTCGAGAAGCTCAGGCTCTGCCGCGAGCAGCACGCCAAGCTCCGCCACGATGTTCTCTGCATCATGAAGCGCATCGAGGTCTGGCGCTCGCGTGGCAAGCCGATTACGCCCGAGGAGGAGCGCATCCGCTCCAAGCTCGAGTTCCTGCAGCGCGAGCTGTGCAAGCCGACCCAGTTCCGCGCCCGGCTCTCCGAGCTCGAGGCCCTCTTCCAGCTGCAGGAGAATGAGGACGCGCAGCCCGAAGAGTACAACGTTGTTGATGAGGACGGCATGCGCAAGATCTTCATGTTCCTCAAGGAGCAGTCGCGCGGCCTGGACCACCTCTCGCACATCCTCAAGAGGGACCTGCGCGACGTTGAGATCATCCGCCGCGGCCGGTTCCCGCAGCAATGAACACCACACACATATCCGCACACGTACGCTTTACGGTGAGGCGCCCGGCGGCGGAGGCGGCGACTCGTGCTGCGCAAGACGGACCTTGGGAAAGTAGTCGTACGCCAGGCCGCCAGAGCGCAGAAAGTTGACGACCGACGCGGTGTAGACGTCGGCGTACTTTTCGACCGTGGCGCAAAAGTGCGAGACGTGATCGCGGGCGCGCATAGTAGGGCCAAATGGTGCGGTGAAGAGGCCAGCAATGGCCTCCTCGGTCTCGCGATGCTCGCGGCGGAGCTGGCCAAGCGCGGCGACGTAGTGCTCGGCAGCAGCATCGGGCGAGGCCGAGTACATGGCGTCGGTCAGGGCCGAGATGGTCTTCTTGGTCTCGGCAAGCACGCCGCGGAGGCGCAGCGCCTGCTCCGAGTTGGTCACTGCAATCTCCGACTCGAGCTCGCGGATGATGGCTGCTGTCCGCCAAGAATGCTTGCGCGCCGGCGACACAAGATCCGACGGCAGGTTATCGCCGATGTACAGGATGCGGTCGGGCGAGGTAAAGCCGCCGAGCTTGTGGAAGGCGTCAACCGAGCCGTGGACGTAGACAGAGCCCGGCTCAAACGAGTCGACCGTCTTCCACGAGAGCTCGGGCGATCCGGTCGACGGCCGCCAGAGCTTGCGGAATGGGCGGGTCGAGTTGAAGAACGCCGGCTTGGCCGCCGTGCAGCTTACAATGTCAAAGTGCCGCCGCCACTCGTCGTCGTCGAGGATGTACCGCATGCCGGCGTCGACAAACGGGAACGGCGAGTTGGTCAGCAGAAAGCTCTTTTTGCCTGATGCCCGGATCTCAGCCAGCAGAGCGCCGAGCCGATCGTCGCGGACAAGGTACTTCTCCGGGTGCCGCATGATGGTCCGGTGCATGCCCGGGTCGGTCAGGCCCTGATGGACCGCCTCGACCGCCGTCCGCACGTCGGCAACCACGTACGACGGGTCGTATACCACGCTCCGCTCCGCAAACAAGTCCACAATGCCGGCCAGGAGCTCGATCTCAGGGAGGCAGAACAGGTCATGCATGACCTGGACGTGGTCGCGCATGTAGTTCTTGGGCAGGTGCCGCGACGTCGAGTACAGCTCGGCGACCTGCTGCCTGCTCAGCCGCCGAGTACCGGCAAAGACCGCCGAGTCGTCGACAAAGTTGAAGGCGTCGAGCTTGATGATCAGACCCTTGGCCTTGTCGAACGCCAGCCCGCGGATGGCCCAGTTGTGCGTGTACTCGGCGCTCCGCAGCGCCTCGGGATAGCCCATGACCTCCACAAGATGCTTTGTCGCCAGATGGAAGATGAGCGACTGCAGCTCCTCCGTATACACCGCAAGCGTCATGTCGTAGTCGAACCCGATGACGTCAATCGAGTCCGAGAGCCTCAGCTCGCGATTGCAGAACACGCCCGCCGGATCCGGCAGCACTCCGCCGTCCGCTCCGCCGTCCAGCCCTGCACTCTGCCACTTTTGCAGTCGCAGAGAGTGATCTGCGAGAAGCGTGTCGAGCGCAGATGCTTCAGGTCGGCTCTTCGCTCCATCATCCGCAACTACGCTGCTCGCCATTCGCCCTCTGCTTGCCCCGTCGCCGCGCATCCATCGACGCACCGACGTGCGCCGCGCCGACGACGCCACCGCCGCAGCCACCGCCGTCCGCAAGGAGAACATGCCCAGAACACGAGAGGAGAGAGGAATTGAGCTGCTCCAGGAGTTGAAGGGGAGGAGCGGGTTGCGCTGCTGGCTTGTGGCCGAGGAGTGTGCTCGGACCGGGCTTGGGCAGCCAGCCTCTGCTCAGCACGAGACTCCCTTGTAGGGGGGGGGGGGGGGCAAGGAGGAGTGGGGGGGATGGGGGGTGGGGGGTGGGGACGCACCAATTCGTTCTCAATGTTACATCTCCGTTGGCACCAGCCGCCGTGACACCGCCGCAACACGAGCCGATTCTCGATGAATCGCTTCGCGAAGGACAGGCGGGAGAATGAGAGAGAGCGTACGCGACAAGGCAGCACTTCGCGGAGGAGGAGATAGGCAGGCAGATATGCTTGGGCGATGTGGGAAGACACGAGCGATGCGTGCAGTGCTTGACGGAGTTGGACAGGGTATGAAGATGAGAAGTGGAGGAAGGATGGCTCGGAAGGCGGCTTACCCGTCCCATGCTCCAACTATGCCCTCCATGCCTGTCCTCTCGGTGAGGCAGACGTTCGCCACAGCCGCCCGCCATCCCACCACCGCCACCACCGCCACTACGAGTGTCACCACAGCCACGACGGCCACCACCGCTACCGCAACCACTCGGCAGGCGATGGGCAAGGTCGCCGGCAAGGCTTCGGGTGCCATGCTCGGCGCATCCAAGCTCGGCGTCGCCCCGCAGCTGGTCGTCCCCACGTCGTCGTCGGCTACCTTTGCCACGGCGGCGAGGAGGGCTGGGTCGGCCGGTGCGGCTCGCTCGGTGGCCGATGCTTGTCGCCAAGGGGCGATGGCGGCTGGCGCAACGGGTGCTGTGGCAGCGGCTCACGCCATGGGGTCGGCTGCGGAGGCCGGATCCTGGGCTGGCAGCTCGAGCAAGTGGCGCCAGTGGTCGGCTGGGCAGGGTCGGCCGAGGATGAGCCCGGGAGGCGCGCGATGGTTCTCGTCGTCGCCTGGCGTGGGCAAGGGAGAGGATCTGTACGCGGTGCTGGGGGTCGGGCGTGATGCGTCGGGCAAGGACATTAAGCGGGCGTATTACAAGCTGGCCAAGAAGTACCACCCGGATCGGTCCAAGGAACCCGATGCGTCCGACAAGTTTGCCGCCATCAATGAGGCCTACGAGATCCTCTCTGACGAGGACAAGCGCCGAAAGTATGATGCATACGGCAAGGATGGCGTCGACATGGATCTCGGCGGCATGGGCGGTATGGGCGGCATGGGCGGAATGGGCGGTGAGGACGTCATGTCGGCCTTCCGTCGCATGTTTGAGGACGGTGGCATGGGCGGCATGGGCGGCATGGGCGGTATGGGTGGCATGGGTGGCGGAGGCGGCCGCGGCCTCGCCCGCCCGGGCGCAGACATCGAGATGCAACTGCGCCTCTCGTTCATGGAGGCGGCCAAGGGCACGACCAAAGACGTGGCGTTCTCTACCTCGGTCTCGTGCAAGACCTGCTCCGGGACCGGCGCCGGCGACGGCGCCAAGCCCGAGACCTGCAGTGCGTGCGGCGGTGCGGGCGCAACCGTCCAGCAGTCGGGCATGTTTGCCTTCCAGGCGGCGTGCCCCAAGTGCGATGGTGACGGCCAGGTGCTGAGCGATCCGTGCGGCTCTTGCTCGGGTCAGGGTGTGGTCCGTGGCGAGCAGGAGCTTGAGGTCAAAGTGCCACCGGGCGTCGATACTGGGCTCTCCATCCGCATTCCGAACAAGGGCGCCGCCGGCATCCGCGGCGGCCCGCCGGGCAACGTCTTCCTTCGGCTTGTTGTCGACGAGCACGAGTACTTTGAGCGCGACGGGTACAACGTCCATGTTGCCGCGCCCATCACCGTCGGCCAGGCCGTCATGGGCGGCTCAGTCCGGGTCCCGACTCTCGACGGCGACGTCGAGCTCACCGTCCAGCCGGGAACCCAGCCCGACGAGCGGCGCATTCTCCGCTCGCGCGGCATCGAGAAGCTCAACCGCGGCATCCGCGGCCACATGTACGTCCACTACAAGGTGGTGGTTCCCAAGCCCGAGGAGCTGACTGAGCGTCAGCGCGAGCTCATGAAGGAGTTTGTGGCTGAGGAGGAGAAGGTCATCGAGCCCAAGTCGTTCTTCTCGCGCGCGCTCGACAAGCTCGGTAAGGTCTTTTCGTCCAAGCCCCAGCGCCAGTCGTCGTCCGACGACGGCGCCCGTGCCGCGTAAAAGGAGAGACTGCAGGTGCAAGGAAGTGTGTGTATATAGGTGCGCTACGAGGGTGGCGGGGAGGAGGTGCCCGAGGTGCCCGAGGTGCCGGATGCGGCCGACGGCGGCGGGTCAAAGAGCTTGGACGAGCCACGGGCCATCCGGCGGCCGGAACGCTGCGGCGGCATGTCGATGAGGCCTGGGGCGGGCTTGGCCAGCAGCTTGGAGCCGGAGCCGCGCCGGGGCGGGTGTGGAGCTCGGTGAGCTCGGCCAGAGGATTGAACTCGCCGCCCATCATGCGGCCTGAGTGTGGGGTGGTGGCCGACGAGACCGACGAGGCGAGCGAGGAGAGCGAGGAGCCGACTTCAGAGAAGACGGTCGAGGCGGTACCAAACGGGGTGAGAGGCGTCCGGTGCGGCGAGGTCGAGAGCGCCGAGATCGGCGGCGTCAGACGCCCGTCGGGCGTCGGCGAGAGGACTGGCGAGACGAGCATCAACTTGGCCCGCTCTGCCGACGACGTGAGCTTAGCGGCTTCCGACAGCGGGACAAAGTGCCACATCTGGACGCCTGAGCCGAGCGACGACGCGGCAACCAGCTTGTCGTGCCCCAGCAGGCAGATCGAGTCGGGCGGGACGGCGGTCCGGAAGATGTGCAGGCACTCGCCCGACGTCAGCCGCCAGACTCGGACCGTGGCGTCCTGCGACGACGACACAATCTTGTACGAGTCAAGTGCGACAGCGAGGACCGGTCCTGAGTGCTCCGACAACACGGCGGTGTACTGCTCGCGCTGGACGTCCCATACCCGCAGCGTGGCGTCGTTCGAGCCCGATACCAGCGCGCCTAGCTCGGGCTCGTACGCCAGTGCGGTCACCTTGCCCACGTGCCCAGACAGCGACGCGAGGCACACGCCCGACTTGAGCTGCCAGACCCGGATGACGTTGTCGGTACCCGACGAGATGACCGTCGTGGCAGAGACCTGCAGCGCGAGGACCGAGCCACGCGACGCGTCGGCCTCGCCCAGCTCGTTGCTGCCGAGTGTCTTGACCACCACCCCGTCAGCAAGCGACCAGACAACAAGGTGCCCGTCGTGTGAGCCGGCGACCGCAAGCGTGCCTGACGGATCGAGCTCGAGCGCGAGCACCGGATACGGTGACCGCATCGAGGTGACGAGCTCGGCAGTGACCAGATCCCACACCCGCAGGACGCCAAAGTCTGAGCCGGTCACAACCAGCCCGCTCCGGCACGACATGGCGAGGACCCGATCCGACGCTGCGGGCATGCGCCCGAGCGTGTGGACGACGGTGCCCGAGGCGTCCCACGCCACAGCGAGGCCCGATGAACAGGCCGCCACCACCACGTCGCCGTCGCCGACCACGGCCGCAACTCCGCCTGATGCCGGGCCAATGCCGTCGAGCTGCAGAATGGCCGGTGCAAGGCCCATCCAGAGATCACTCTCGGGATCCTCGGGGCGCGCCCGCTGCGGAACGGGCATCCGCAGCTGCCGCCCGCCACGGCCAAAGATGGTCGATTGGCGGACCGAGGCCAGACCGGGGCTCGCGTCGTCGCTCGGCGTCGGCGTAAAGTTGCCGTGTGCCATCATGGCGCCTTCGCTGCCGGCCGTCGGCGACGGCACTCCCGACCCAAACCCGCGCTCCTGCGCCGACGATTGGACCTCCAGAAAGGCCTGGAGCGTAGCCTCGTCGACCGAGACCGACGACCGCGCAGAGTCAAATGAGGTCCGCGAGCCGCGCCGGTTGCGACTGCCGGCCATACTCGCACTGCCGGGCGCAACAAGCACGCCGTCGAGCGAAGGAAAGCTGTCACCGATGGCGGCCTCCTTCATCATCCGCCGCAAGTTCGCCGCGCCCCACGTCTCGTCGTCCACGCTTGCCACCGGATTGAGGGCGTCGAGCGAGTCGGACGACAGGCCCTTGGTCTCCAGCGCCTCTGTAAGGGCCGGCTTGGCCTGAGCCTGTGGTGGTGGAAGAGGTGAGGCGCCAGGCGAGGCGGCCGGAGATTCAGACGAGGAGGAGGATGACGACGTCGACGACGACGACGAGAGGAGCTCGCGGCCGAGTGGCCCTCTCTCGACGGCGGCGGCAGCAGCCTCGGCCGGTGATCCGGGCTCGTCGGTGAGGAACGGGTGGTCCAGCAGCTGCGAGGCCGAGAGGCGGTCGCTCGGGTTGCGGTTCATGCACTTGAGGACAAAGTCGCGGGCAGAGGCGACGAGCGAGTCCGGGACCGGGATGGGCGTTGAGTCCTTGGCGATGTGGAACAGAGCGGTGAGCGGGTTGAGTTCCGAGAACGGCGGTCGGCCGTCGGCCATCTCGATGACGGTGGCGCCGAGCGACCAGATGTCGGCTTTGAAGCCGTACCCGTTCTGGGCAATGACCTCGGGCGCCATCCAGTACGGCGTGCCGCGAAACGAGTGGCAGTCCTCCGAGATGGACTGGATTTCGGCGACCATGCGCGAAGCGCCAAAGTCGGCGACCTTGACAGTCCCGGTCTTGTCGACAAGGATGTTGGCACCCTTAATGTCGCGGTGCATGATCGAGTTGGTGTGGAGATAGTCGAGGCCGCGGAGGACTTGGCGGATGTACTTGCGGATGACGGCCGGCGAGAAAGGCCCAAACTTCTTGAGGAGGAGCGCGATTGAGCCGCCGGGCACATACTCCATCAGAATGTGGATGTACTCGTCGGTGAGGAGCGAGCCGAGGTACTGCACAATGTTGGGGTGGTGAAGGCCCTTGAGCGTGGCGATCTCACGCTGCAGCTCATGGATCTCGGTCTCCTGGCCGGTGGTCTCGGCGAGCGAGACCTGCTTGATGGCGAGGAGCGAGCCGGTCTCGTTGTCCATACCGAGGTATACTTCGCCAAAGGCACCGCGGCCAAGCAGTTGGCCGCGCGAAAAGTTGATGACCCGCTCAGGGTCGTCGTCGCCGGGCTCGGCAGGGGCGTCGGCGTGGGGATTGGCAGTTGCGTCGCCGCCGCCGAGCCCGCCGAGCTGCGGCGACGAGGCGCCGAGCGGCGTGGCCGAGAGAGGGGTGAGGAAGACCTTGAGCGTCGTCGAGCCCGAGTCGGCCACAAACTCGACGGCCTCACGCAAGTCCTCATCGGACCGGATGGTGATGGTGTCGTCGTCGGCCGAGTACTGCATGAGGCAGGCGACGCCAAACATGGCCTCCATCTTGGCAGCGACGTCGTCAAAGGCCATCGAGGGCGTGACCGAGACGAGGCGCATCTCGTCGCCAAACTTGCACTTGAGCCGGATCTTGCCCAAAACGTTGGGAGTGCCCGGCGAGCCGTACGAGGCCGACGACCAGGCGGCAGAGCTTGCCGGCCCGGTCTCGAGCCGCGGGCGCGGCGGGATGGGCCGCGGCTCAGAAGCAACGCCGCCAAACGGCGGCGAGGCGCCAAAGCCCTTGGGCGTGGCGGGCGGCGAGCACGGAAAAGTGACATGGACGGTGGACTCCGAGTCGGAGGCTTCCGACTCGGAGGCGGTGACATGCGAGGTGGTGGCCGAGAGCCCGCGGTTGCCCGAAGAGGAGCGGAAGCGAGCGTGGGCGCGGCCGACCTGGTCGGCACGGGTGACGTGCGAGGCAACGAGGGCTCGGAGCGGAGAGACCCAGCAGTCGACGACAACGTCGGTGAACTTTTGGATGCCGCCAAAGAGGACGAGCTTGTCGCGGACGGTGGCGAGGGTGGCAAAGGTGCGGACAAGGACATCGGGCGAGTCACCAAGTGGGAGGGTGAGCGGAATGACCGACCAGTTCATGGTCGCCACATCGAGCGCATGCAGGTCGCCGAGCGGCGAGCGGTCGATGCCGCCAAAGACGAGCATGAGGTTGTTCCACACTGCAGCGGCGTGGGCGCGTCGGCGGCCCGGAGCATCGCCGGAAGTGGTTGCCAGTGACCAGGCCCCAGTCTCGATGTTGAGGACAAACATGTCCGAGAGCACGTGCTGGCCAGTATAACCGCCAAAGACATACATGAGCGAGCCGTACGCCACAGCAGAGTGGTAGTGCCGCCCGCGCGGAACGGTGCCCGACGGCTCCAGAAGCGTCCACTTGGCCGACGGAATGTGGAAGACGCAGACCTCGGAGAGAGCGTCAGTCACTGCCATGCCGCCAAAGACCACCATCGAGTTGGAGTGCATGACCGCGGTGTGGCCGTAGCGGCCAGGCGGCGGGTCGCGGACTCTCACCGGGAGCCAGACCTCCGACTCAAAGACAAAGGCATGGACGTCCGACAGCATCTTGCCGTCTTTGTCGACGCCGCCAAACACATACATCGCGCCGTTGTACGCCACTGCAGAGTGGGAGTGTCGCGGCAGCGGCGAAGTGCCCTTGACGGGCTTGACCTCGCGCCAGTGTCCGTCGGCGGTGGTGAACGTGGTCGGCTTGCTCCCGCTGAGCGCCGCTCCGGCCGACGACGACGCAACTGATGAGCCTGATGACGACGAGGCCGACGACGAACCGGACGACGACGTGCCGTAGGTGTACGAGTCGGACGACGACGAGCCATCGTCGCCCTTGGCGGCAGCCTTTGCTCTCACTTTGGCCTTGTTCGGCGACCTGGGCACTTTTTTCTTGATCGGCGACGACGACGAGGTGATGGCGGTTGCCGAAGGAGTGTTGCCAGCTATGTCCCGACCTTGGCCAAGTCCAGAGGAAGAAGCAGTAGCCCGCGACTGAGCCGAGTCGAGCTCACAGACGAACAGATCGCCAAGGGTTTGACCATCACGAGTGTAACCACCAAAGACATACAGCCTCGAACCGTAGACAACCGACGAGTGTGCATGTCGTGACCTAGGTGGGGCCCCTTCTATCGGCCCTCGTTGGAGGACCAGACCTGCGGGGGGTGAGGGGGGAGGGGTGAGGGGAGCATGGTGTGGGTGGGGGTGGGGGGGAGGGGGGGGAGGGGGTGGGGGAGGAAGAGGGCGCAAGGGCGTACCCACAGATGGAGATGACATGGCCGGTGCCGGGAAGTGCCGGGAGGGGCCGTGTGGGGGTGTGGGGGGAAGAGAGGAGTGGCTGAGGGAGGAGGGGAGCGGGTGCAGGGGGCGGAGTGGGGGGGGGGGGGCGGGGAGGGGTCGGAGTGGGAGGTTGCGTTGCAATGGTTCTGGTCAGAATCTCTTTGATTGACAAGGAAGCGATGGCGAGTGGTATGATGTGATTTCGATGCGATCTGGGATAGAGAGCATTATAGAGGGGTAGGAAAGAGGGGGGGACATGTGGTGGTCTGGTGGGAGGATGAGCGGGATGGGAGGGAGAGGGGGAGGGGGCGATGAGGTGTGAGAAGGGTTAAGTGTGGGCATCGGATGATAAAAACGAGATCATGTAAACTGGTGCTTGGCGATAGTGACTTCCCCCCTCTAAGTTGCGAAAAGGAAGTAAGTTGAGCGTGATCGAGATGTATGAGAGCGAAAGAGCTGTTGATATATGAGACGATGTTGTTCTCGTCGGTGCCGAACTTCTGCTGAGATCAGAAACAAGAGCAAGACACCTGCTGCGATTGTCCTCGACCACAGTCGCGAGAAATGGATGCAGCCAGCTCCAAAGCGATAACGGATACTTGCGGCAGTCTCAACCATCAAACATAGCCACTCTAAAAACATTACATCTCGTTCTCCGCCTTCTCGAGAAACAGCGAGCAGGCTGCGTGTGTCTTTGTGTGTATGTGTGTGTGGGGGGATCGGATGGGTTCATACCCCCCCCCCTCCCCCCCCCCCCCCCCGCTCCGACCACAAACATAACGTCCATCACCTGACTCTGTCACCACCGAACAAAATGTCGTCGTTCTTCAACAAGCTCTCGGCCAAGCTCTCCGAAGCCTCCAAGACCATCCAGCAGAAGATTCACCACCGTGCAGCCGGAGTACGTACACGCTACCATGAATCCACCACCTCTCTCTCTCTCTCCCACCTTCTCTCTCTCTCTTCCCCCTCCTCCTCCCCGTCTTCCCCTTGCTCTGCTGCCCCTTTGGCCGGTCGCGTTTGCTGCGGTGGTTGCGGTGGCAACCGAAGAAATTCTTGCGAAGTCAAAGAACGTACATGTGACACGACAGGCTCAGCAAGGCGACCAAGCAGCCACATCTTGCTCGCTCTGCTCTACCTGAGCCGTGGATGATGTCCTCTCGCCCTCTCTGCAAGAAACAGGGGCATATACCCAGTGGCGTGGCTCGTCTCCCGCTTCTTGGTGGTCAGGTCAGCGAGTGTGTCGCGGGTTGCAAGCTCTCTCTCTAACATACTCACATTGATCATCGACGTTGGGCGGAGGCAGCCGGTCGGCCAAGCTGACCTCGAAGACTCGAACGTGGCCAACATCGGGTCGGCGGAGGACCGCGCGGCGCGCAAGGCGGCGGCTGAGACCGAGCCGGCGTGGGAGGGCGCTGGTGCCGCGCCGGGTATCGAGATCTGGCGGATCGAGAAGTTTGAGGTGAAGAAGATCGACGCGGCTGACCACGGCAAGTTCTACGGCGGCGACTCGTACATCATCCTCCTCACCACCGAGAACGAGGACGGGACGCTCAAGTGGGACATCCACTTTTGGCTCGGCGCCGAGACCTCGGTCGACGAGATGGGGACTGCGGCGTACAAGACCGTCGAGCTTGACAACTTGCTCGACGACGCGGCGGTGCAGCACCGTGAGGTTCAGGACCACGAGTCGTCGTCGTTCCTCGCCGCCTTCAACCCGGCCATCCAGGTCCTCGCCGGCGGTATCGACTCGGGCTTCCGCCACGTCGAGCCCGAGTCGTACACCCCGCGCCTGCTGCATGTCAAGAAGGTCGGCAAGAACACCCGTGTCTCACAGGTTGCGCTCGAGGCCGCCTCCCTCAACCAGCACGACGTCTTTGTCCTCGACGCTGGCCTCACTCTCTACCAGTTTGAGGGCGAGATGGCCTCGGCCTTTGAGAAGCACAAGGCCGCTGAAGTTGTCGCAGCCATCCGCTCCGACCGCGACGGCCAGCCCGAGATGGGCGAGCCGCTCTCGCCCGAGTTCTGGGAGCTGCTTGGCGGCGAGGCCGAGATCTCAACTGAGGACCACGCCCCGTCCGACCCGGCCCCGGAGCCGTCGCTCTGGAAGCTCACCGACGACTCGGGCGAGCTCACCTTTGACAAGGTCGCCGACGCCCCGCTCAGCACCGACATGCTCGAGTCTGACGACGTCTTTATCCTCGACACCGGCATCGAGGTCTTCATCTGGATCGGCGAGGGCGCGTCCTACGGCGAGCGCTACAATGCCATGCCGCACGCCATGGAGTACCTCACCAACCAGAACCGCCCCTCCTACCTGCCCATCACCCGCCTTGTCCAGGGCGGCGAGACCCAGGCCTTCAACAAGTGCTTCGAGTAGACGCTGTCCCACGCAGCGCAGATCCCATCGGCTTGGTCTGGTTTGCGCCAGATCTCGCCCCCCCCCCCCTCCCCCCCCGCACACACATATCTTTTGTTCGGTAAACAGCAGAGATCGTTGCTCTCTCCGCCGCTCCTTTCCCCAACCCTATCCCCATCCCCACTATGGCGCCGCAGCACACCCGCCGATTCGCCGCTTGCCGCTGGCGGTTCTCCAACGTCGCCAACCCCGACATTGGCAAAGGCACTTTTCTCTCCCACATGTCAGACGCTGCCCCCACCGACGCCATTGCGGTGGCCCGCAGCGGCAACCTCAAGAGTACGCCCCCCCACACCTTCCTATCCACCAGTCATCTCTTCCACCTCTGCCAGAGCGGGCGGCAGCGGCGAGCTCGCCGCCGAGCCATGGCGTTGGCCAATCGGGTGTGTGATCGAACAGCCACCGATCAAAAGGGCGATCACGGCCGGGTGTCGAAGAAGGCCGTCAACTCACATTGCGGGTGCGGCTGGAGGGCTACAGACCTCATCGAGCTTGTCAAGGCAAGTGGTAAGAAGAGCGTGACAGAGGCTGTGGAGGAGGGGACTGGCAACACAGCTCTGCATGCGGCTGTCGAGTCGGGCAAGTCCAAGATGGTCACCGCTGTCCTCAAGCTCGGCCTGGACATCGACCAAGTCAACAACGACGGTAACACCGCGTTTCACCTCGCATGCGCAGCAGAGGCCTCTTCCATTGCTGCTGCCCTGCTCAAGGCCGGCGCTGACAAGTCGCTGAAGAACAACGACGGCAAGACCGCAACCGCCCTGCTCAAGGCTGCTCGGAAGAAGTCTACCGCCGCCGCCGGTGACACCGGCGCCGCTTCGGCGTCGGCTGCCAGTGCTGGTGGCGAGGGCGAGGGTGGAGCCGGTAGCGATGCCGGCAAGAAGAAGGTGGTCAAGAAGAAGGTGGTCAAGAAGAAGATGATCAAGAAAAAGGTGATCAAGAAGAAGGGGACCAAGAAAGTGATCAAGAAGAAGAAGGTTACCAAGAAGGCGAGCGCAAAGGCTGCCGCTGGCGAAGGAACCGATGCTGGTACCGATGCTGGCACCGATGCCGGTAACGATGCTGACAACGGCGGACCGGATGGGTCAGCCGACACTGTCGAGGCCGATACAGTCAAGGCAAAGGCCGAGCCCAAGGCAAAGGCCGAGCCCAAGGCCGAGGCCGAGCCCAAGGCCGAGGCCGAGCCCAAGGCCGAGGCCGAGCCCAGGGCCAAGACCACGACCTCCTCCACCAAGGCGACAGCCAAGCCGGCATCCGCGACCGCGACCGCCACCAGCTCGGCGTCTGCGTCTGCGTCTGCGTCGGCGTCGGCGTCGGCGTCAGCGTCGGCCCCAGTCACGATCACTTCCATGACTGGCATGGATGACGAGTCAGGCGCGGCCCATCTGGATCCTAAGCTGGCCAAAGCTGTGGCCGCACTCAAGACCTCGTTTACGCAGCGGGCAAGCATCCTGGAGGCTGCGCCACCGGCAGGGACCGGGGCGACGGCGATGATTATGAAGCCGCAGTGCAAATCGTCGTACTCGGTCGACTACGATCCGGCGACCGCCACGGTCGGCTCGCTGCTGGTCTCGCTCGCGGCGCAGCTGGACATTCCGTACCCCGAAGCGTTCCGGATTACGCTCGGCAAGTCGCCGGTCGACGCCAAGCCGCTCGATGACGCGACGCTGGTCTCGTCGCTGACGCTCGGCGGCGACGACGTGCTTGTGGTGCGGATGGCGCATGAGAAGCCGCTCTCGGACTACCTGCTTGCGACGTCCGAGTCGACGCTCTCACTGGCGTACCTTGCCGCGGTGGAGAATGTGTCGGCGGGACTGTGGGCGCTCCCGTCGCATGGCGTCGCATTCCGGCTGGCAGGCATCCGGGTTGTTGTCGGGTGCGGCTCGATTAAGAGCCGGCCAAAGGTCCAGTCGTTTGTCAAGTCGCTGCTGCGGACGGTTCTCCCGCCGGCACTCATTGCGGCCAAGCTCCCGGTAGGCTATCTTGTGACGCGGGTAGTCAACGTGGCGAGCGCGGTTGACGAGCTGTCCAAGTCGAAGCTCATGCGCATGTTCCTTTCCGTCTGCTACTCGCTTCCGCGCTACGGCATGTCGCGGCCTATCTCGGTGACGACCCAAGTCGATCCGCTGGTGACCGGCAAGATGGCGCTTACGCATGACGGCATCATGATTGTGATGAACGACGCGCTGCCGCCTCCGCGGTACGCCCAGTTCCTGCCATATGGCTCGATCACTGGCATGACGACCGGCGCGGATGGGCAGCTGACGCTCACCCTCCGGCGCCAGATCGCCGACGCGAGCGACGCTGAATCGGGCGGGCCGTCAGCCTCTAGCATCAGCGTCACGCTGCATCTTGTGGAGACGCCGAGCCTCCGCGACGAAGTTGTGTCTGAGATTGCGACCTGGATGGCGCTCAACATGCTGACGGAGAACCCGGGCCCGGCGTATGCGCTCACCTCGGCGCTGCCTGCCGTGGACGAGCCGCTGCCGCGGGCGTGGCTGGTGTACGAGCCGCCGTCATCGAGCCTCCCGGCATTTGGCGGCGGGTACCGGCGGATGCCGGACGCGCCGTTCCTGACGCGGCTCGAGGCGTTCCGGGCCTTCTTGCACAAGCGGCTGGAGCGGGCCGGGCTCGAGCCGTATCCGCCGCTGGAGGAGTGCATCAACGCAGCCGAGGACGCGGCGGCGCCACTGACGGCGTTCGACCTCACGGGATCGTCCGAGGTGGCGGCGTACCTCGAGCATGTCGGGCGCGCGCTTGTCGAGGCTCTCTCGTACACCCCGCCGTTCCCGCGAGTGTACTTTGCCGAGTCGCTGCGGGTCTCCAAGATTGATCTCTCGTCGGCTTCGCTCGGCGGCGAGAGCCGAAACCTCGATGCGGTCGCGCGTTTCTTCTCCGAGTTTGGCGGGCGTGACCTGGCCCATCTGCTCAACATCGAGGAGCTCTCGTTGGCGAACAACGGCATTTCCGGCGGTGAGTGGGGCAAGGTGGCGTCGGCGATGCGGCCGCTCACGCCGCTCTCGGTCCTCGACGTCTCGTACAACCCGATGGGTGCGGCGGGCATGGAGGATCTTGTCAAGTCAATCAACGACCGGTCGGGACACGTGACCAAGGAGTGGCGGGCGCACCATGTGGGGCTCTCGGACGCCGGCGCCGAGGCTGCAGCGCGGCGCGTCTTTGCCAACACAGCCATGGATACGCTCGACCTCTCGTACAACGACATGTCTGACCGCGGGACGACCGAGGTGCTGGAGGCGCTCGAACGCGGGCGCGGTGTGTCTGAGGTCAACCTCTCGGGCAACATCATCGGGTCGTCGGCGGCCAAGGTCCTGCTCAAGCTCGCAACCGAGCGATCGACGGTCCGCTCGTGGCTCCTTGACGAGTGCGACGTGCCGGCCAAGGTGGCGACGGCGCTGGCCGAGAGGGTGGCGACCGGACTGGTCAAGCTCTCGCTCAACGAGGCTAAGCTCGGCAAAAAGGCACTCGCGCCCTTGCTCGAGGGCGTCTCGCAGCGCAACTCGCTCTGCCACCTCGGCCTCGCCGGGAACAAGCTCGACGCGTCGTGGGCAACCGAGTTTGCGGGCGCGCTCGGCTCGTCGTCGCTCGGCAACCTCACGGCGCTCAACCTCGCCAACAACAAGCTCGGCTCTGACGGAGTCTCGGCCATCCTCGCCGCCGTCGGCTCCAACTCGACGCTCTTCTCGCTCAACCTCGCCGACAACAAGGCCGGCAAGGAGATTGCTGACGAACTCGCCAGCCACCTTGAGCGGAACATCTCGCTCAAGAAGCTCAATCTCTCGGGTGCCTCGTTTGGCGACGCCGGTGCCGAGGCTCTCTCTCACGCTCTGGCCCAGAACCGCGTCTTTCTCGAGATCCTTCGCCTTGACGAGTGCAAGATCGCCGACGTCGGCGCCATTGCCCTCTTTGACGCCCTCAAGACGAACACGCGCCTGCAAAAGCTCTGGCTCACCGGCAACAAGTTCAAGGGCACCAAGGAGCACAAGTCGACGCTGCTCGAGCTCGTCGAGACCACCGAGTCGCTCGACACCATCGACCTGCGCAACAACTCAAAGCTCGACAACTGGGGCAGCCAGGCCAAGTTGGCGGCCAAAAAGGCGTCCAAGGCGCTCGGCGGCCACTTTACATGCACCGTCCACGTCGGCGACCTGCCGTGAGGTTCTACTTTGCGTAAACTCGAAGCCCGACAGCTGGGGGGCAACCGCAGCTGCCGTCTACGTGTTCAGTGGCGGGAGAGTGACCCGCTTGGCTGTAGCAGGTGGAGCGTGTGGGGCCGGCTTGTGCCCGCCGGCTCCTGCGGCTCCGCGGCGCGAGAGCGAAATCGATGATCGTCTACGGGCGCGGAGGCCGGACGGCTGCTTGGCCATCCTTTCGCGGCGGGAGGCTAGGCTGGGAGGAGCCTGCTGCGCTCTCGCGCCCGGCCCGGTGCGCTCAGCAGCCGGGAGCGTGCCGCGGCGGGCGGCGCCGGGGCCGCGGGCCACCAGCTTTGCGTACTCTTCGCGCGAGTACTGGTTCTTCTTCTCGGTTCGTCTCCGTGGCCCGGCGCGGGTCCGCTCGCCGGTCTTGAGGACGACGCCCGGCGCGAGCTTGATGGCGTCTGTAGCGACGGGCGCGGTCTTGACCGACTCTTCAAACGAGGCTGTGGCCATGGCGTCCTCGACGGCAAAGAGCGGGTTGGGTGGCGGTGGCTCGCTCTCCTTCTTTCTCCGCTTGGGCCGCTTGGCCGAGCCCGCTGCCGCGCGCGGAGTGCGGCGGGCGGCGCCGTCGTCGAGGACCGGCAGCGGCGCGGCGGCGACGGCAAAGAGCGGCTGGATGGTGGCCGGCGGAAGAGCCTTGGCTTTGGGCCTGTTGAGCGGCACAATCTCACCGCGGTGGTCAAAGGTAAACTCTCGGCGGGCGTGGCGGAGGGTTTCGACCTTGCGGGCGCGGGCGAGGCGCTCAGCGTCTTCGGCGGCGCGGCGGTTGGTGAGCTCGGCGTCGCGCTCGGCTTGGCGGGCCTCGGCCTCCTTGCGGGCGCGGGCAGCCGGGTCGAGCGGCGGGGGGACATGCCGCGGCGGCGGGGCCGAGCCAAGCGCCGTCCGACGCGAGACGCGGGTGGCCGAGTCGGTGCCCGATGCGGCGGCGCGCTCAGCGGCGGCGGCCTGGCGGGCGGCCTGGGCGGCAAGTTCCTCCTGCCGTGCGCCCGCCACGGCGCGGGCCTTGCGGGCGCGCTCAGCCGAGCGCGGCGACGTCGGGCCCTCGACGTAGCGCAGCGCGCTCGGAGGTGCTTTGCTGGCGGTGAGCGGCGCCGACGGGGTGGCGAGTGCGCCACTGCTCCCGCCACCGCCGAGCGACGGGGTCTCCGGGCCGGCGCCCGAGGCGAGGGCTGTGAGGACGGCCTTTTTGGCGGCGGTGACCTTGCGGGTGGCGACTGAGGTCTCAAGAAGCGTGTCCCACGAGACAACCGGCAGGGCGCCACAGGCCCAGGCGTCGATGGGCGGCGGCGGCGGTTCGTCGTCGGGCATCCAGAGCGCAAGGGGATGGCGTGGGTTCTGCAGCGGGCCGGGCGGGAGGGCGTTGAGATCGCTAAGCTGCGGTTCGCCCTCGTCGCGGCGGACGTCAATGAGGTTGACGACTCGCGCCGCCTGCTCGGCAATGGACCGTGTGGCAAAGGGAATGATCTGAGCCGAGATGATCGAGTTGTAAACCGTGTCCAGTGCACGCGTCACAATGGTGTCGACGACCTCGCCGGCCACAATCTCGCCAGTCTCGGCTTCGTCAAGTTCGGCCCACTCGCGCGCGTGCAGATTACCCGGAAAGACTAGCGGCGTGCCGTCCGAGCCGAGCAGGACCTGCGCGAGGACGGCGTTGGCCTCTGCGTTGGCGGCGGCAGCCTCTGCCACCGCCGCCGCCGCCGCTGCCCCGCCACCACCACCACCAGTGCGCCCCGCAGCAAGAGCCGCACTCCCGCCGCCGAGCATAAATGTCACCGCGTGCGGGAGCTCACCCGGGAGCAGCGGCGGCGAGGCCATACGGACACCCGGGAGCGGCGAGGCGGCCATGCGCGAGGCTGCGTAAGCGAGAAACGACGCGTTGTACGCTCCCATCGCCGCCGCAGTCGCCGCCGCAGGCACCACACCCTCACCAGCCCCACCAGCCCCACCAGTCCCGACACCTGCTCCGCCATGGTGTGCCGCCTGCCCGCCGCCCCCACCGCCTCCTCCTCCTCCGCCGCCTCCGTCACCTCTGCCACCACCATGTCCAGCTCCTCCACCTCCCCGGTCGCCCCCCCGGTCGTCCGCCCGCTTGCCGTCGGGGGTCTGCGCTTGGTCCCGCGACTGCGCTTCCGTTGGGCCATTGAGTGCGGTGGGGTGTGGATGTGGGTGTGTGTGGGTGTGGGTGTGGGTGTGGGTGTGGGGGTGGCGGTTGGGGGGAGGGGAGGGGGCGGAACGAGTGATTCGTACATGGGGAAC
>NW_013657671.1:450692-460209 GCF_000142905.1 Thecamonas trahens ATCC 50062 | reverse complement strand
ACTACTCCGGACGACCCCCTCCCCCTACCCCGCCTCCTCCCTCCCTCCTCCCTCCACCCTCCCCTCCCCTCCCTCCCCCCCCCCCCCCCCCCCCCACCCTTCCCCTCCACCTCCACCCCATCATGGACGTGTACGACGACCTCGAGTTCCAGTGCCCGCAATGCGACCGGTCCTTTGCCTCTGCGCAGGGCCTCACCCGCCACACGGCTGCCAAGCACGGCGATGGGTCTGATGTCACAGGCTCGGGCTCTGGTGCTGCACCTCGCCGCCGCTCTCGGAGGAACGGCCCCACCGGTGGCCCCTATACTTGCGCCGAGTGCCCGCGCACCTTTGCCTCGCCCCGCGGCATCAGCCGCCACTGCGAGGCTAAGGGCCACGCAGAGGGTCCCGTTCTCGACGTCGCCGAGCTTCCGCAGGCTGCTGCCTCGGGGGGCGCCCGTCGCTCGCGTGGCCGTCAGCAGGGCTCGGGCGGATCGTACCTCTGTGCCGAGTGCGACCGTGGCTTTGCCACGGAGCATGGCCTCTCGCGCCACCAGGAAGCCAAGGGCCATGAGGGCATGACCTTGACCCCGCATGCCGCCCAGGCGCTCACCGTCTCCTGCGGCGCCTGCGGACGCTCCTTTGCCTCTGCCCGCGGCCTCGAGCGCCACTGCGAGGCCACTGGCCACGACGCCAGCGCCGACGGCGGCGCCAACGCTGACGCCCCTGTCGGCGCCTACGTCTGCTCATGCGGTAAGGCCCTGGTCTCGTCCCGCGGCCTCGAGCGCCACCAGCAGGCCAAGGGCCACACGGGTGAGGGCGTGGCCGCCTTTGCCCCGGCCGTCGTCGACGACGGCGGCCCGTACGAGTGCCACGCTTGCGAGAAGGTCTGCGTCTCGGCCCGCGGCCTCGCCCGCCATCTGCACGTCACCGGCCATGCCGATGAGCCTGCTGGCGGCGCTGCCTACGTCTGCGAGACCTGTGACCGCGTCTTTGGCTCGCGCCACGGCATCAACCGCCACCACGGCGCTGTGGACCACGACGGAGTCATCATCCTCGACGACCGCGCTGCTGGCCTCCCCTGCCCCTCGTGCTACCGCAAGTTTGCCTCGCAGACCGCACTCGACATCCACATCGACGAGAAGCACGCCCCTTTCGAGAGCGGCAGCGCCGACGGTGAGATTGTTGCCGAGTAACGACTTGTCTGAGCTTCCCAACCTCGCCCTCCCCACTGCCCCCTCACTTCTTTCTCCCCAAACGTAAACTGCGGGCCGTGTCAATGACTTTCACTGATTGCAACTCTTGATATGCGCCCGGAGCTCGGCCATGGACGACGTAGCCAGTCCGCACCGCGTGCACACCAGCGCCTGGAGAACATCGAGTGACGAGACACCGGCCGATTGCGTCGCGGCGGTGTGGCCCATGTCGCGCTGGTGCTGCCCCAGGTAGTTGGGTGCCTTGAACCGCTTGCCACACACACCGCACTCGTACTTTGGTGTTCCCTGATGCAAGTCGCGCTGGTGCTGTGGCAGGTTCTTGGTCGTCTTGGACGTCTTGCTGCTCTCGGCAACTTTGGGCATTGTCGACATGAAGTGCGCATCGCGCTGGTGCTGCTGCAGGTACTGGATCGCCTTGAACGTTTTGCCACACACGGAGCACGCAGCCTGCGCCGCAGCAGAGTGTGTATCGCGCTCGTGCTGCCGCATGTACCGCTCTTCTGCAAACGCCTTGCCGCACTGAGGACACTCGTACTCGCCATCAGCTGTGACGGACGCGGGCGAGCTGTTTGCCGTGCCGGCACTGCTCACGACACGAAACTCGGGATGGTTCTTCGAGTCGCGCATGTGCTGTTCAAGTGCCATGCGCGTGGCAAACTCCTTTCCGCAGCAATGGAGCGCCGTCGCTTCCCACGTTGGTGGCGCACCACCCCACGGGTTCTCGTCGACATGCATGGCGCGGATAGCCGTTGCGATGCCGCTGCTCCCAGCCGTAGTGGCAACCGCCGCTGCCGCCTGCGGCATGGCGGCGGCCGCCTGCTTGGACTCGGGCGAGTACGGTTCGAGCAAAACTTCGTCTTCGTCCGAAACCGAGCCCCAGAACAGCTCATCTTCATCATCATCGTCGTCGTCGTCATCATTGTCACCGCCGCTGTTGTCGAATCCGCTCGTGTGCAAGGAGCTCGCATGGAGTCCGCTCGCAATACCTGGGGGACTTGCCGCGCTCAACGCATCTGCCGCCGCACTGCCACCACCCACCGCCGCCATCAGGCCGACGAGACCGGTGCCCGTATTGGCGCCCGCCCCGGCACCCCCAGCTCCGCTGCCAAGGCCTGCGAGACCAGACCAGCTCGAGCCACCTGCGCCGGCGAGGCCACCTGCGCCGGCGAGGCCACCCCCAGCCGCGAGGCCGCTTGAGCCGGCGAGGCCACCCCCAGCCGCGAGGCCGCTTGCGCCCGCAAGGCCGCCCCCAGCCGCGAGGCCGCTTGCGCCCGCAAGGCCGCCCCCAGCCGCGAGGCCGCTTGCGCCCGCAAGGCCCGCCCCCAACCGCGAGGCCGCTTGCGCCCGCAAAGGCCGCCCCCAGCCGCGAGGCCGCTTGCGCCCGCAAGGCCGCCCCCAGCCGCGAGGCCGCTTGCGCCCGCAAGGCCGCCCCCAGCGCGAGGCCGCTTGCGCCCGCAAGGCCGCCAAAGCCGCCCGCAAGACCTCCAAAGGCGGAGCTCGACGCTGGCGAGGCGGCGGCGCCTCCGGCGAGGCCGGCGAGGCCAGAGAGGCCACCAAAGCCCCCAAGACCACCACCGCCGGTGGCGCTTGCTCCCCCCTGGCCCGACTGCTGTGCAAGGCTGGCCAAGCCCGAGAGACCCACCAGGCCACCGCCGCCATTCGGTGCCTGCGCCCTGCTGCCGGTCCGTATCTGCATGGCGAGGCCCGAAAGGCCCATGCCGGCTGGCGCACTCGATGGCTCGGGCTGCACCCGGGTGTGGAGGCCGGAGAGTCCACCAAAAGAAGCGCGGGACTGGGACTGGGACTGGGACTGGGACTGGGCCCTCGCCTGGAGTTGTGCCTCGGCCTGCGCCTGTGCAGCGCGGGCGCGGGCCTCGGCTCGAGCTTGTGCCTCGGCTTGTGCCTGTGCCTGCGCACGAGCAGCGGCCTGCGCGGCTCGCGCCTGTACCTGCGCGCGTGCGGCGGCCTGGCGCTCGACCTCCAACTTGCGCTCCTCCTCTTCGGCGGCGGCGGCGGCCGCACGCGAGCGCTCGAGCACCACCTCGAGGACATGGTCATCGAGCGCATCGTGGTTGGCAAACCGGATTCCACAGTGGTTGCAGATAGGGCCGGCCACAGCAGGCGGCAGAGTCGCCGTTTGAGACAGCGGGGAAGCGCTCGACATGGCGGTCGGCGCAGTGGCAAATGTCGACCGGCCACGGTTGTGGCCAGACGACCGCGAGTGCTGCATGAGCGCGGCGCGGGAGGGAAAGTCGCGTCCGCACGAGCAGGTATGCGTGGCCCGCATCGCCGCTGCGCGGAGATCGGCCTCGTCCTGCGCCGCCAAGTCCGGATGAACCCGGTCGAGATGCCGCTCGAGCATCGAGCCATTGGCGAACGCCTGCCCACACTCGCGGCAAACATGCTGCGGCGTTGAGATTGCAGACCGTGGCCGTTCGTCTTGGTACGGCAAGCGCTCGTCGACAACTTCTTTGTCGTGCCCGGTCGAGGTCAAGTGCTGGAACAGCTGGATCGCATTGTTGAAGCTGTGCTGGCAGAAGGCACACACAAAGCCATTGGCGTCACCTGAGAACACGGGTACCGCGCTAGCCGCGCTGGCGCCTGCATCCTCGGCGTCGGCCGAGCTCTCGCGGTGCTTGTCGCGGTCGTGCTGCTCGCGGTACGCCCTTGTGGCAAAAAACCGGCCGCATGGCACACAATGGAGCTCGCGATGAACGGCAGAAATGTGCTTTTCCATCTGCGATTTGGTCGGGAACACACCCGCGCATGCCGTGCATGGATAGCCGGGCGCAGAGTTAGTGTCGACAGCCGCTGGCGGCGGCGACGTAGCCTTGCATGCAGGCTTCTTCTTGGACTTAACCCCCTTGCTGCGCGTAGCACCGACGTTGCGGGCAGCAGCAGCGTTGGCGGCGGCATCTGCAGCGTCGGCAGCGCTTTCATCGCGTGGCGACAAGTTGTTGGTAGAATGCCCCACCGCCCTGCAATGGGAGACGAGCTTGTCACGGGTACGGAATGAGCGGCCGCAGGAGAAGCAGACGTTCGAGTCATTTGCGTAGCGAATGAGGACAGGCCCGACTTGCGAGAGTGCCTCAAACATGGCTGCGTAGTTCCACTTGCCCGAGCACGACGACTTGTGGTCGGCGAGCATGGCTGACCCCACCACAGCACCGCAGCTGCAGACTAAGCTTGTCTCTTCGTCGGGTGTGGTGACCTTGAGGGCAGTATCGAGGGTGTATGAGAGGCCGAGCAGCTTATTGACATGGTCCACAAAGTGGTGGGCTGCGTCGGCTTGGCCATCTAGTCCTGTTCCACAAAGTACACACCTCCTTGTCGCCCTGCTGTGGACGTCGATCAGATGCTGCGCCACGGCTTGGGGACCGCGGCAGACTTTGTCACACAGGCCGCAGGAGAGTAAAGCGGGCACATGAGCCGGCAATGTTCCCAAGAACATGGTAGGAGGGGAGAGGTGACGCAAACTCGCGGCGACAGTAGCGGCGAGTCTGGGAGCGATAGCTTGTCTGCAGAGGGTTGGGTCAAGTACCCTCGACTGGCGCCTGCAAAGGTCTCACGACCTTTTCGTGATGCTTCTCGCCCGAGTGGCGACGCCAGGGGTAGCAAGCAAGCATTCGCGGGATGCTGGGCGCAGCTTTCATTATCAGTACCGGTGAGAGCCCCGGTCGCCCCGGTCTCCACGGTCTCCACGGTCTCCACGGTCTCCACGGTCATGATCACCGCGACCTCCGCGGTCGCCGTAGTCATCGTAGCCGCCACGGGAGCCGCGGTCGCGGTCGCGGTAGCCACCACCGCCGTGGCTGCCGCGATCGCCAACATAGCCCCTGTGACGGTCACGGTCGCGGTCACGGTCACGGTCGCGGTTCCGGTCGTAACCGCCACGATCGTAGCCACCACGATCGTAGCCGCCACGGTCGTAGCCGCCACGGTCGTAGCCGCCACGGTCGTAGCCGCCACGGTCGTAGCCACCGCGATCGTGACCGCCGCGGCCGCGCGGATCGTCATCGCCGATGATAAAGGTGGCAGGTGGACGGCGGCCGTGGACGTCGAGGGCGGCGTCAGGCGAGAGGTAGCGCATGTGGAGAAAGTTACACGAGACACCATAGTTGCAGCGGCCGAGGCTGAGCTCCTTGCACTTGGCCTCGGCAAAGTCGGTGACCGGCGAGAGCTCGCACTTCAGCTGGCGGCCTGCAAAGAAGCGGCGATGGAAAAGGGCGACGGCGCGATCTGCGGCGTCTTCGGTGGCAAACATGCAGTACACGTTGCCTGCGAGGTGCTCGGTCGCGTTGGCGGCGGTGTGGAGCTCGAGCACCTTGCCGCACTTTGCCATCTCAAGGTACACATCCTCATAAAAGTCGTCAAAGTGTGCCTGCAGCTCGTCGGCTGACGGTGGCGCACTCAGATCGCCATCAGGTACCCGTGCGGGCACCAAAGGCGCCTCATCGTCGACCGGAACCGGTTCGGTCGCTTGTGCCGAGCTGGCGGGACCTGCTGCGCCAGTCTCAAGCTCCATCGGCTCTTGGCCAGCTGCCGAAGCGGGCGCCGATGTCGATGGCTCAAGTCCGGGTGCTGTCGTCGTGGATGCTGATGCGGGTGCAGGTGGGCACGCGGGTGCAGAGGAGGATGGAGGTGGGTCTGGGAGATTGCGATGAGGCGGTCGCGCGAGCTGTGCGCGGGTGGTGGGCGGGATGTACATGTTGGGCAGCATGACAGTCTGCGAAAAGGCCGGAGCCACGTGTGTGCGATTGCAGGTATCGCCATGGCGGCAAGCGCCCATCTTGAAGTAGAACGAGCAGTTGACCCTGCGTGGACGGGGGTGAGGGGTAAGGGGTGGAGAGCGAGCCGGGGGCACAGGGAAAGGGGGAAGGGGACGGGGAGACAGGGGCAAGAGCGTACTTGTCCCTCTCGGTACCGTAGATCTGTGCGAGGTGGGTGGCTCCTGCTCGGCGCGACATGGCACAGAGTGTGGAGACAAGTGTGTGTGCGTGTGTGTGTGTGTGTGTGTGTGGTGGGGGGGGGGGGGGGGGGGGGGGGGCGGGGGCATTCATTTGGGACTTCAACCCGAGGCCGAGGCCGACGCGGCGGACGAGGCGGCGCCGACCAGGCCGTTGGCCGAGTTGAAGAGGTTGATGGGTGAGGTGCCGTCGGTAAGGACGGTTGTCTTGAGGTTGAGCGACTGCAGCAGCTGAGCCTGCATCTCGGGCCCGGCCTGCGCAATGGTGGTGAGGACGTCTGCTCCGATGGCGTCGACGGTGGTCTTGAACGAGGAAACCTCGAGGTTGACCAGCTTGTCGGAGCGCTCGGCCTCAATGTCGTTGAGGGCGCGCTGGTGGTCGATTTCAGCCTGCTGGTAGGCGGCCATGCGGGCGAGTTCCGACTCGGAGAGCGCGTTGGCAGCGGTGGCGCGGAGCTCTGCAAGCTCGATCTCTGCGGTGGCAGTGATCTTCTGGGCGGTGGCGCGGGCCTCGGCCTCAGCCTTGGCCGAACCGGAAGTCATGATGGCGCGCGAGTCGGCCTGCAGCTCGAGGAGCTTCTGGCGGGCCTCCTCGATCTTGGCGTCGTCGAGGATCTTCTGCCGCTGCAGCTCACCCATGGCCTGCTGCTCCTTCTGCGACGCCTTGTTGGTGGCCTCGGCCTCGACGGCGTCAGTCGTGTCCTGGATGGCGTTCTGGACCGAGCGCATGAGTGAGTCGCGCGTCGACTTGTCCACCGGCTCCACCGTCTGCACGTCGACGGCGTCGATGACCAGGTTGTTGTTCGGCAGCCGGAGCTCGGTCCGAAGGTTGCCACTCGTCGGCTCGATGCCAAACACGGCCTCGGCAATGATGGCTGCCGAGTTACGATGGAACTGGTCAAACGGAATCGAGGCGACAACGCCACGAACCCGCGAGGCAATGGCCTTGCAGCCGTCACCAACAAAGTCCGGCACCGAGAACAGCGCCCGGGCCTTGGCCAGGCCCTCGGGCGACTCGTCCGCCGGGTCGACGTCAAAGTGCCACGAGTACGAGAGCTTGAGCGAGAGTCGCGCGTGGTCCGACGTCTCCACATTGAGAATGTCGGTCATGTAGTCCGGGCCGAGCCGGAGAATGACGTCGCGGATCGCGCCCGACCGCTTCGGCTTGCCGCCCGACAGCGTCAGCTGCGTAAACTGCTCGTCGGGCTCGAGCATCACCATGCCTGGCCCAAACACAAGCCGCGCAGACTTGCGCCGGTAGTCGTAGATCTGCGCCACCGCGTTGTGCGGGACCCGGAACGAGACAACACGGTGCTTAACCCGTGCCGCCGCGCCGCCGTAGCGCACAAGCAGCTGCTCCACACTCTCGGGAAGGTCCTTCTCCCACAGCTCCTCGTTCTCGCGGAGCAGGTACGACGAGCCAGTCACAGACCGCACCGCGCCGGACGAGCAGTCGCGGACGTAGATGCCCTCGTTCTTGTCGAGCGGAATGGCAGACCGCCGGTCGAGGACCTGCACGCACACAGGCGGGAGGTACTCGCACGGACCCTCGACGAGCCACCGGTCACCGGCACCGCGCGCAATCGGTCCCGACGCACCCGCCTCGTCCGCGCCCGCCACACCGGCGTCCTCAAACGACTCGGTCGCCCGGCAGAGAAGCGCCTCTTGCTTGCCAAGGACCTGCACCTCCTGGATGCCGTCGTGGAGCGACTCTCCCGGGTGCAGGAAGAACGAGGCCTCGCCGCGGCGGACCTCGGCGCGCCCGAGCTGCGGCACGCCGTTGGCATCGACCGGATCAACCACCACCACATACTGGTTCGCCATCAGTACAATGGCGTCGACAACACCCACAACCTGCTCAAACACGCCCGGAATGTAAGCCGCCGCGTCGGCCCGCGTCAGCAGCCATTGCGAGCCGGCCTTACGCGCCACGCCCAGCCCATCGGTGCACGACTGCGTCGCCCGCATGTGCAGTGCCTGCGTCGGCGAGAGCACAATCGGATCCACAATGCCACGCACAATCTCCTCCACGCCAGGCAGGTAGCTGAACTCGTTGCGGACAAGCCATTCCTCGCCAGTCGACCGCGCCTTGCCGCCCGCGTCGACCGTGTTCGACCGCGCTGCCAGCCGCAGCGCCTGCGTCGGCTCGAGTGGAACCGCGTACACAAGCTCCACAGGCGTCGCCTCGACAAGCGGCGTGTACGTCTGCGGGCCGCGGACATACCACTCCGAGCCCGCAGGCCGCACCACGCCCTCGCCGTCGGTAAACTCGCGGTCCGACCGCAGCCGCAGCGCAGAGCCTTCGGGCACCACAAACAGCGGTGTCACCCCGCTCGCCATCGACTCGCCCGGGTACAACAGGAACGGCTCGCCGCTTACCACAACCTTGCGCTCGCCAAATGCAACCTTGAACTGCCCGTCCTCGACCACTGGCTCACCGGCGTCGTCGCGGACCACAGGATCCGCCACCACGCAGTAGTGTGCAGGTGGAACAACGATCATTGCCCGCGGGCCAAGCACAATCTGCTCGTGGTCCATCGTCGTCAGCGTCGCCGGGCCCTGGTGCACCCGCGTCACGTTCGAGTTGGTGTCCAGCACATGCACAAAGTACCCGGGCGGCAGCCGGATCACCGGCGAGTTAACGTCCACGCGCAGGTCGTTCGGCACGTACGACCGTGCACGCGGCACCGCCGACGCATCCGCCACCCGGCTCACCGCCCGCAGCGCAGCCTGTTGCATCGGCCGCGGCTCGTACGACACGCCCGACCGCTTGGCCGTCGCCGCCGAGCTCTGCTGCCCGCGCGCCAGCTGCTGCTGCATCTGGGCCATCGGCGCTGCCAGGCTCTGCTGCTGCGCCGCCATCTGCTGCATCTGCTGCACCTGCCGCAGTGCCAGCGGCTGCTGCTGCAACTGCTGCTTTGCCGGTGCCCGCTTTGCGACCTTCAGCACCTTCTTGGTCTTTTTCTTCCCGCCAGACATGGCTTGGCACCCGCCGGCCCCACAATCGCAGTAGAACTTGGAGTGCTTGGGCGCCGACAGGTTGTGCCCGCGGTGGCACTGCATAGCGCACACGGCACACACACCAGACCCGTTGTTCATCCCACACGTAGCGCACTCGTACCACTCCTGTATCCCCTCCAAGTCCATCAATGTGTGAGTCTGCGGGTGTGGGGGGAGAAGGAGGGGAGGGCGATGGGGGCCGGCTTTGTTCGATTCGATTTTTCAGCTATTCGGCTGGCTTCTGCCAGGGCGAGAGGGGGGGGGGAGGTAGGAATGCTGGTAGGGGAAGGAAGGGGAAAGGGGAAGGAGATGGGCTGGTTTGTGGGGGATGGAGTGTGTGTGGTGGGGGGGGGGT
>NW_013657671.1:428796-450497 GCF_000142905.1 Thecamonas trahens ATCC 50062 | reverse complement strand
GTTGGTGGGAGGAGGTGGAAAGTCGCGGGGGGAACGGAAGAAAAACCAATGGAAAGAAAGACAGAGCTGGGCAGAGGTAGACAGAGGGAAGGGGCCGGTTACGAGAGGGGGGGGTGGGGGGTGGGGGGGGGGGGGGGGGTTGGGGGGCGGTAGAGCTATTGGCATGGACATGTGTGGAGAGGATGGGTGGGTGGGGAAGGTCTCGTACCTGGTACTTGAAGTTTGCCCCCGTGGTTGCATACGTGCAGGTCGACATGATGTGCTGGCTGGTGACGAGTGGTGGCAACTGGTGTCGGTGAGTGGCGAGTGGCGACCGGTGGCCTGTGGGTTGGTTGGTGGTTGGCCGGCCCAACGAGTGCTGCGTGGCACCGGGCCACCGGCCGCGAACCATCAGCGTCCTTGCTTGGTCTTGAGACCAGAGTACTCGAGAGCCTGGAGCATGCTCCTGGGCATATGTGCGGGCTCCCAACATGGGGCCTATCAATCCGCCCCATCGCACCATGCTCAAAGTCAAATTCCTTGTCCTGGTCTGCCATTGCATGCGTTCACTCGTCGAGCCAGCCTCGGGCCAGAACCCCGGCCGGAAGCCCGCCAAGCCACGGCTTCTGTCCAGGAGGCCGAGCTCCGGTCTGGCACCCAATCCAAGCCCGATCTACAACCAAAGCACAATGCGATAACGGCCCTCGTCGACCCTGTAGTCCTCTCCTTCTCCACTGTCTGTATTCGATGCTGCGGGACTGCGGTAGTAGGCCCCGCATATCTCTCTCCGCACGTGCCACCGACTTGGTCTTCCCCTTTGTTCCACGGCCTCTATCGTCTATCCACAGAAAGTCCCCGGTCCCGTTACTCCCTGCATAGCATTATACAAGCGTTTACCTACCGTCCGAGTCCAAGCCTATTACCGGGAACCCTGTATATCCTCCACTATTGCCCTTTGTCGCTCCGTGGCCTCAGTCCGCACGCGTGCCGACGCCGCGTGAGAAATATTTTCATTGTTCCCCAAACTCGCCCGTCATGATCCCTCCCCGCTCTCATCCCTCACGCCACGGAACCAAGGCCAATGTCGCGGCTGCCATGCTTGTGCTCGTGCTGTATGCACACACATGTCATGCCGCCACGCTGCTCCTCCTTGACGAGCCGCTGGACCCCGCAGTCGATGTCCGCGCCATGGAGACCAGTTCTGGAAATTCCATCGAAATTCCCGGCACCATCTCTATGCGCGACCATGTCATTGCTCTCCGTCTCCCTCTGGGATCTCTCTCGCTCCCCACCAATGGCAGTGTGTTTATGGTTCCGACAGATACCAAGATCACGCTCGCCCGCCTCAAGAAAGCCGATGCCGCCTCGTCGGCGGTCTGGCATCTGCAGGCGTACCAATACGACGATCCGGCGGTCGGCACCGCCCTTTCCTCGCCCCCTGGTCTGATTCGTACGGCCTTGACGCCGTCCCACGCGTCGGCCCGATCCAGTCCTGGCCGGCAACATCGCAGTTGAACCCGTTTGAGATCCCACTCGACGTTGTGGCCCAGGACGCCATCACCAGTACCAGCTCTACCACGTCGCTCGTCGTCCTGCTCTCGCTCGACTGCATCGGCTGCAAGCCACAGCGCAAGTACTCGGCCAACGCCACGCCGAGCTCGCTCAACCTCACCTACTACCACGTATGTCATCCTTATCCTCCAGTCACGGACGCCTCGGTCTCGGTCTCGCCCATCACCTCGACCACTGCCGTGCCATTTGGCGACGCCGTCACCATCACCTGCTCCGGCGGCCTCACCCTCGTCGGCGCCGGACCGGGAAACTCGGTCACATGCGTGGATGGCATCTGGTCAGCTCTCCCTCCGGCGGTTCAATGTATCCCATCGCCGCCGCCGCCGCCCTCGCCACCGGCACCGCCCTCGCCACCGCCGCCCTATGCATGCCCGCTCTTTGCGCCGCCGTCCAACGGCTCGCTCTCGTTCTCCAACTACGGCTACACCGGCTCGACCGCCACAGTCATCTGCGATCCCGGAATCGACCTCATTTCAGGCTCGGCTCTGCGCGTCTGCTCTGATGGGACTTGGTCTGGAAGTGAGGCCGTCTGCGCCTATGTCTCTTGCCCGCCGCTGGTCCCGCCGCCGGACATTGTCATCACCTGCTCAAATGGCACGGGCCGTGGCATCTTTGGCGAGTCATGCTCCTTTGTCTGCACCGGGGGCCTTTCGCTTGTCGGTCCCTCGACCTCGATTTGCGGCGGGGACTCGGAGTGGAGTGTCTCGGCCTCGACCCCGTTCTGCTCCTCGTTCAACATCAGCAACTCGTTCGCCACGCCCCCCGCGGCCCCGATCGTCCTCGTCGCGGGATCGTCTTTTGTGGTGGCCTTTCACGTCCGCGACTCTTTCCATCTCCCGACAGGCAGCGGACTCGACCTGCCCACAGCACGCCTGCCCGATGGCACAGATCGTGTCGCCTCCCACAGCTTTCTGGCCAGCGGAGAGTACGAGGCCACAGTCACGGTGCCGACGGTTGCTGACGTGTACACATACACGCTCGGCATCAACGGTCGCACACTTGAAGCTGCACCGCTCACAGTCCAGGTTGTCCCCGGACCAGCCGCCGCGTCAGCTTCTGTGCTCGACAACGCCGTGCTCGGATCAGTCCTCAGCGTCGAGACCGGCGTGGCGAGTCGGTACGAAGTTGTTGTTGCCGATGTCTACGGCAATGCGGTCTCAAGCCTCCCATCAGACGCGGACGTCTCGATCCGGATCAAGGGCAGCGCCGGTGAGAGATCTGTCCAAATCTTGTACCGCGAGAGTCCGCGCCTCGGCTTTGACCTCGTCGCCGAGCGCGGTGGGACATACACCCTATCGGTCGAAATCTCGAGCGAGGATATTGTCGGCTCACCATTTGTTGTCTTTGCCGCCACCACCTGTGTGCCCGGCGAGCACTCGGTCGACGGCGGAGGTTGCAGCGCGTGCGCGCCCGGCACCTTTTCGGACGCCATCGACGCTCCCGAGTGTAGTGTCTGTCCACCGTTCTCAACCTCGCCCGAAGCATCCCAAAGCTACACCAACTGCACGTGCCGTCCGGGTTTCTGGTTCGGAGCGCGCGGCCAGCGGCGTGGCGCAGCATGCGTCGCTTGCCCGTTCGGCGCGGTCTGTCTCGGCGGCCGCGCAGATCCGGTCGCCGCCGCCGGTTTTGGCCAAGGCGACGACGGCCCGGGCCTCTTTGTGGCATGTCCGCTGCCTGAGGCTTGCGTCGGTGGCACAGCTTGCCGGGTCGGCTACACCGGCCGGCTGTGCGCCGAGTGCGATCGCGGCTGGTTCCGGCTTGGAGAGCGGTGCCGACGCTGCCGTGGCTCCAACGCTGCTCTGGCCGCTCTCCTCATCCTTGGCTTCTTTGTCTACGCCACTGTTGTCCTCTGGCTCAACACACGCGAGACAAACATGTACGGATACGCCGCGTTTGTCATTGCGCTCAACTCGCTACAAGCCGTGGCCCTTTACGGCACCATCCGACTGCGTTGGCATCCTGTTGCCGCCGCCATCTTTGACGCCGTCTCACTTGTCAACCTCAACTTTGACCTCGCTTCGCCAGAGTGCGGGCTCGACGTCGGCGATGTTTGGATGTTCAAGTGGGGCGTGACCATGGCGCTGCCGATGCTCTTCCTTCTTCCCTTTGGCCTTGTCACGTGCTGTGCCTCGGTCGGGAGCGCGCTGCGCCATAATCGCCGCGTCGCACAAGGACGCGCAGGCGTCGGCGCGCACGCTAGGGCGCTCTTTGCCCCCAACAGGCAGCTAGTCGACGCCGCCGGGCGCGGCTATCTACAGACGCTCCTCTTGCTCTACATGCCGCTGATGTACTCTGCGCTGCGGTATGTCGACTGCACAGACGTCGGCGGGGGAATCGTGGTCATGACAACCAATCCACACCAGCGCTGTTACACTGTGGCGTGGTACGCCACCCTACCCCTCATCATCATCGTCGCCCTCGCCTACGGGTTGATTATCCCAGTTGGCCTTGGAGTCTTCCTTCGCCGCAAGAAGCAGCAGCTGGACGATCTCAGCTTTCTCACCAAGTATGCATTCCTCGTCGCCAAGTACCGGCCGGATCTGTATTGGTACGAGAATGTGGTGCTCGGAAGGAAGCTTGCCATGGTGGTCGCCGTGTGCGCGCTGCGGTCGCCGAGCGCCAAAGCCCACGTCATCGGTCTCGGCATCCTTGCCAGCATCGTGCATGCCCTCATCCACAGACATCGCCCTTACGCTGAAGAGCACCACAACATATTGGATGGAGCCGTTAGCGCCGGAGCCGTAGTTCTCCTCTGGGGCGGCACCATGCAGGGATCAAGCCACCTCCGCGACGCCGTGGTCATCACCGCGCTGCTTGCCACCCTCTTTATTGTCGTTGTTGCCATCGTCTACGAAGTTTGGTGGATCCGCGACCGCGACACCGGCGAGGTCGACTTTGAGTTTGCTGCCCATGGAAAGTCGTCCGACATCGAGATCTCGGTCATTGACATCGACTCGCTCACCGACGCGTCCTGTATCGAAGACACGACAGGCGTTGCCTTTGTTCCGGGCCAGGCCTACGTGGCTGCCTCGGGCATGGACACACTCGTCGGTCTGCCGTCAGCCTCGGCCGTTTTTCTCAACACCGATGCCGTGGCGGGTCTCGCGTCGCATGGCTCGGGCGTCTCCGCCACCGCAATGTCAATCAGCCCACGATCAAGCTCGCCACACAGCTCGGTCTCGGTTTCGCCCACTACAAGCATCTTTCCTAACCTCTCGCTCAGCATTCCCACTGATCCGCCCGGCGCCCGCCTTACCGTCTGCTCGCCGTGCTCTCCGCTCTCGCCCTTCTCTCCGATCACGCCGACCTCCCCCACCACCTCGCGCCTGGCATCCGACTCTAGCTCCTCCTCACATGCTACGTCATCGACGGCAACCTCGTCTTCATCCGCGTCATCGCCGACATCAGCTTCAATTCCTGCCCCACCCCCGCTTCCTTCACTACTCCTCCGCGACGTGTAAGCCGCGCGCACTTCAGCCTCCCCCCCCCCCCCCCCCCCCTCCGCGCCATTCGCGCCCTCGTTCAGTCTTACAAAACTCCTCCATACCATAGCATCCCCTACCGATTCCCTCCCCGTTACCGCCCATCACCATCATGTTCACCGTCATGCTCGCCATCACTCCAGTTGCCATTTTCTTGCAACACTCAACACGAGTGAACAGCGCAGTGTTGTCGCCACCGCCACTCCCAACAACAGGTCAAGCTGCAGCAGAGCAGCAGAGGTAGCAACACTCCAGTTCACCCCCCCCCCCTGTCCTCCGCATTCCCTCCTCATTCCCTCGTCATGGAGAGAGGCGGAAGCAACGGGTCGGACACAGGCACGCCGTGCCACCCTCGGTCCGAATCTGGTACCAACTCTGGGAGAGGCACAACAACAGCAGCAGCAGTACCAACAACAACAGCAGCAGCAACAACAACAACATCCTCATCAGCAACAGCAACAGCTGCTCTTGGACCTGGTGATGCGTCCCAAGCGGGTGGCGGAGAGTGTGCGCTCAACGAACTGGCTTGCAAAGCTCTGTATCCATCGGCCTTGGGCGGCGGTGCCTGTACCCATCTAGCTCCACTGGCTATGTCCTCTTCCTCTCCTGCTACTCCCCCTCGCTATTTGTGTCTGTATGTCTTGCGTGTGGCTAAGGCCGACGACGCCCTTGTTGGTCGGGCAAAGTCACGGACCTATGTCCGGGCGGCGGTAGCCGGGAAGCGTGTTGGCGAGGCCGAGCCGCCGGTCTCGGCTACAACCCACTCGGCACCGCTGGACACTGCCTGGCACGCCATGCTTGTTCTTCCTCTTGAGAGCCGCAGCGGAAACCAGGGAAGCTGCTCAGACGATGAGGTGTCGGTCACTCTTGAGCTCTATGCTGCACACCGGATGGCGCGCGACTCGGTCATCGGCAGGACGACCGTCGATCTCAATGCCGCCTCGCCCGACTACGCCGGCTACGTCCTGCATCGGCTGGCGATGGCGCCACCGCAAGCAGGCTTTCTGGAGCTTTTGGTCCGGATAGCCGACGCGAGCCACGCCAAAGTGCCGTCACCATCACTGGCAGCAGCGCTCGACGCGCGCGCCGCCACCCGCGCCGCCGCCATCGCCTCACCACCCTGGCCAGTAGCTGAAGCACCAGGCTGGCACGTGGAGCAGCCGTTCTCGGTCTCGGACGCATCCGCGTTCCCAGTGGAGGCCGCCGGGCCGTGGATCGAGGACGATCCCGCATGCTCGGCGTGGTACACTGCGCTGCTCTCGGACATGCCGCATACTCTCTATACAGCGCCGGACCTTGGCGCGGTGGCGGCGCTTGCGCTCACCAAAGCCTCACATGCTGGTATTCAGCACTGGCTTGCAGTCTTCACCAAGACTGCGCGTCGCGCGTACTACTTTGTGCTCCACGCATCGTCGCGACTTGACTTTGCTGTTGTCCTTACTGCGCTCGCGCCTGCGATCCTCCCACCAGCCTCGGTTTCATCGCCCAAGGCTGTTTCACGGCTGTGGAGCCTGGTGCCGTCTGCAAACGCCCAGCCGCCACCTCGGCTTATCGCCGCCGTCCGCCGTCTCGAGGAGCCCGAAACCGCCAAGACACTCAAGATCGGCGTCCTCTACGCTGCACCAGGTCAAGTCAACGAACTGGAGATGTTCGGCAACAAGGATGGTTCGCTTGCCTTTGACGCCTTTCTCGAACTCCTTGGCTCGCGGGTGAGGCTCAAAGGCTACGATGGCTACTCGGCTCAGCTTGACACGGCTTGCGACGGCTCGGGCACCCACTCTGTCACAACCTCGTTTGCCGACCACGACGTCATGTTCCACGTCTCGACCCTCCTTCACTGGGATGCCAACGACGAGCAGCACATCCAGCGCAAGCGGTTCATTGGCAACGACATTGTTGTCATCGTCTTTATGGACGCGCCCATGACCTCGCCGTACCTGGCCTCCACCATGGCGTCCAAGTATACTCGGACGCTGGTCGTTGTCTCTCCAGTGCCACCGAGCGCCGTGCTTTCTTCGTCTGAGCCGCACTACTTGGTCGGCATTGCCCATGCGGCCGACACTCGCGCTTTTGGCCCGCTCACGCCACCGACGCCTCTTCCCGCCTCGGCGCTCCGCACCCACATCCTCGCCAAGTGCCTCAATGGGCAGCGTGCCACGCTCCGCTCGCCCGAGTTCAAGGCGCGCGCGCTGCGTACCCGCGCCATGCTCATTGACGCGCTCCTCGACGATCTTGCCGCACTCCCGACTGCCGACAAGAAGCGCCGCAAGCTGTCCAAGCTGACAACCAAGTCGCCGCCACCCGAGTCAACAAGCTGGCTGGCCGCCCTCGACAGCATCCGGCTCTCGCTCATGCACATGCCGTGGCTAAGCAGCACCGAGGCGGACGCCACCAGCGCGCGCCGGACCTCCGTCTCGGACGCCTCGGTTCCGCTCCTCCGCGCCGCGCTCAAAGTCGAGCCGTCACAGGTCTTCTCCATTGACCCGCTCCTAGACTCGTTTCCCTACGCCATCACGTCGATGGACACCCTCGGCGAGACGCTGTTTCTTGCCACGCCGCAGGCGCTCTTCTCCAACACCCGCGGTCATCCAGACTGCAAGCTTGTGCTCAACATGCCCGGCTTAGTGTCCATTGCAGTGTGCGCGTCCGCCAACGCGCTTCTTGCGGCAACGACGTCGGCATCGGGTCAACAGGCCATGTTTGCGGTGGCGCTTGAGCCGCTGCTGAGTGGCGGCCGGCCAAGCGTCGCCTTTGTGCCGGTCGCCAACCCGGCTTTTTCGAAGCCGGCGAGCTTGACGGCGCGCCAGTCCTGGTTGTCGCGTCGCGGTACGCAGTCCACGTCCTCACCCACGACGCAGGCGGCTTCGAGTCGGGCCCTGCCTTTGTCCCACACATCGAGCCTGTCCAGATGCCTGGCCGCATCACATGCCTTTCGCTCACCTCGGTTGGCATCCTTGTCGGCATTCTTGCGCCCGAGGGCGCAGCTGCGCTAGTGCTCATCGACACCAGCTCTGGGGTCTCCACACTGTCGCCGCCTCGCCATCCGGACACCCACCGCTCGCTGCTTACGAGCTCCCTGGCGCCTGGCTGGTATGCTACGAGAGTCATGGCGAGATTCTGCCGTGGGCCGTTGACGCCTCGCTGCGGACGTCGCCGGCAAGCCTCGCCGCCGCCCGGCACACCATGCACTGGCGATCGACGCCAATGCACTTTGCACTCTCGTACCCGTTCATCATTGTCTCCTTCCCTGCGTTTACCGTTGTGTACTCGGCGCTCAACGGCACACCCATCGAGATCCACTTACTTGACGTGCCGGCCCCGTTCACCTGCCCGGCTGCCAGTGACCTCTTCTTCCCCTCGCACCTCAACTCGACGTACGCAGTCTACGAGCTGCGCTCGGTGCTCGACTCGTCCGAGACTGCGGCGGCGGTGGCCGGCTCTGACGACGAGCCGCCTGAGCCGCTGACGCCCAAATCGCTTTCGGCCGCACCGCTCTCGTCGCAGTCGCCAATCCGCCTCCGCCAGCTGAAGCATCGCTCGTCGTCGATGGCCATCCGGACCTCGCTCGCAGACGCGTCGGCCAAGCGAGCCCAAGCGGCACTTGCGGCTGCTGCTGCGTCGGTCGGCGCATCGCCCGCACACGCCTCGAACGATGTCGGCGCAAGCTCGACGGCCGGTTCAGAGGCACTACCAGAAGCTGGCGCAGTCGCGGCCGCGTTGAATGCAGCCAAGCATGTCCCGACTCGTTCGTCGCCACTGGCCGGCAAGAAGCGGTCTATCACCCGACTCCGGTCGCAGCACTCATCGGCGTCGCCGGGCGGACGACGGAAGGAATCCGTCAAGGCCAACATCTCGCTCGGGCCTGAAGACACACGGTCTGTGGATTTTACCGCGCTTCGGGCCAAGTGGGCGGCAGTGACGAGTGTCGATGACGTGTTTGACGGCGAGCAGAGCCACGACGCGGTTCACACCCGGCATCACCGGCGGCGGCGGCGACGGCATCGGCGCAAGCACCAATCGCACAGCGCGCCGCGGCGACGCATCCGCCGCCACAACCATGCGCCCGTGGAGCACATGAGCGACGCAGACGGCGGTGCCAGTGGCAAGGCAGACGGTGAACCAGACGCCTGGTGGCACTCCGAGTCGACGTCGGACCTGGACGACGATGACGACGAGCACTCGGCGGATACCGGTCACGGCACCTGCGATCGCGATGCGCCGCCGACGCGGCTCAAGGAGTGATACCGCGCGCGGCAAGGGCGGCAGCGACTGCAGTAAAGGTCTCATTGAAATCGTTGCAGCACCGGCGGATGGCATCAATCTCGCCTGACTCGCACGCATTCCTCACGGTCTGCGCCGCCTTGGCCAGAACCGGCATTGAGAGCATCGAGACCTCGCCCTCGATGGCAATCGCGATGCTCTTGATGGCGGCCACATCGTCGCTGGCTAGAGCCTCAGCGAGGCCGCTGATGCCGCTGGCATGTGACTTGATCCACTCTCCAAGCAGTTCGTTGGCAAACTCGGCCGAGCCGCCAAACCGCGCCACAACCTCGTCGTAGTCGAGTTCCGCCGAGTCGACAGCACTAGCAGTTGTACCAGTACTGGCGCCAGCGACTCCATCAGGCGCATCGCGACCCTTGCTCTTTGTCTTGTCCTTGGCCCTGGCCTTGTCCTTTGACTTTGCCTTGCTCTTGGCCTTGCTCTTGGCCTTGCTCTTGGCCTTGCTCTTGGCTTCTGCCTTTGCCTTTGCCTTTGCCTTGTCCTTTGCCGCTTTCTTGGCCTTCTCCTTGGCCTTGGCCTTTTCCTTTGCCTTTTTGCGGGCTTTGGCCTTGGCCCGCGCGTCGGACGAGTACGAGTACGAGTACGAGTACGAGGGCGAGTCCGACGAGGTCGACGACGAAGCACTGTGGGCGGTCGACGTGCCTACGCCAAAGCCGCCAGCGTCGATGTACTCGAGGGCGGCGGCAGCCTCGTCGAGCAAGCCGCGGTGCATGGTGTCAAAGGCCATGCGCGACTTTTCCATAGCCATGCTCGTGATCGAGCGGTAGGCCTCGGGAATGACGGTGATGAACGGAGCGTCGAGCTCGCGACCGATGCGTTCGACGACATTAATGACGTCACCGACCTCCTTGGTCCCCTCGAGAACAGTGATGAGCTCGTTGAGCTTGGCCTTGGTCTTGCTCGGGCGAGCCATAGCAGCACTAGAAACCGGGGCCAACAGCGTCGCCGCCTTGGCAGCCTCGTTGGAAGCGTCAAAGTCCGGAGATGATGCAGCTTCCAGGCAGGCAGCGTAGGCCTTGAGGCGATGATGCTCGGCGCGGGCTTGGCGGAGGAGCTCCACCACAACCGGCGGCTGAGGGAATGGCGAGTGCTTTGCAACATCCGACAGACACAGAACAAGCGGATAGAGGCGAGTAGCCTTAACAGTCCCAGCTGATCCCTTGAGTGTATGCGCCGCCGCACGAAAGGCTTTGAGCGCCTCGGGTGTATCTACCGCGATGCTAGTCTCGCAATCAGCGAGGTATCTGTCCGAATTGTTGACAAACTGAACCAGCAGATGCACCACTATCATCGCTCGGCGCCACATCGATCATGTTCATCAGGGCGTGTGTGTGCGCAGGCGTGTGTGAGGGTAATTGCGGTTGTGAGTATCCCGTGCAAGTGGTGCGTGTGTACGTGAGTGCCCAAGTACCAGCGGAGTTCTGTCCATGACCGCACAATCCTCACCACAACGTACGTTTTCCTGTCTGTGAGCCGAAGAGAGCCAACATGGACTCGACCTCAAACGCGACCGACATGATGATGGTGGGCCACAACAGGTGTGTGTGTGTGTGCGAGAGAGAGAGAGAGAGAGAGAGAGAGAGAGAGAGGGACAGACCAAAGAGAGAGAGAGTAAGTGTGGGACGGACTCTGCAACACTCGCCAGATTCAGAGTATGTAAACGGCTGTATGTATGTATATATGTGTCAGTGAAACACTTGGGGTGTGGAACCGTATGGAGAGGTGAGGTGGTCACAGAAGACTTGTCAAGGTGGTGTGTGGGTAGGTGGCGGGTGTGAGAGGGTGCGGCACAAATTGGGTTCGCCTTTTGGTTGGCTTTGCTCCCCCCGAAACTGTTATTGCTCATGGTGTGTCCCAATTGCTTCCGCTCGCCTGTCTTGCCGCTTGCCGTCGGCCTGCATCGAACGATGCCGATACTGCCATTTGTGCGCCGTCGTATACCCTTTGTGTCTGCTTTTGGCATGGTCGATGCCGATGCCGTCATCGACGGCCGATGGATCGAGAGTAGGCGGACCGGTCATCGAGAGCCGATGGATCGAGAGTAGGCGGGCTGGTCATCGAGAGCCGATGGATCCAGAGTAGGCGGGCCGGTCATCGAGAGCCGATGGATCGAGAGTAGGCGGGCCGGTCATCGAGAGCCGATGGATCCAGAGTAGGCGGGCCGGTCATCGAGAGCCGATGGATCGAGAGTAGGCGGGCCGGTCATCGACGGCCGATGGATCGAGAGTAGGCGGGCCGGTCATCGAGAGCCGATGGATCGAGAGTAGGCGGACCGGTCATCGAGAGTCGATGGATCGAGAGTAGGCGGGCTGGTCATCGAGAGTCGATGGATCGAGAGTAGGCGGACCGGTCATCGACGGCCGATGGATCGAGAGTAGGCGGGCCGGTCATCGAGAGCCGATGGATCGAGAGTAGGCGGACCGGTCATCGACGGCCGATGGATCGAGAGTAGGTGGGCCGGTCATCGAGAGCCGATGGATCGAGAGTAGGCGGACCGGTCATCGACGGCCGATGGATCGAGAGTAGGCGGGCCGGTCATCGAGAGCCGATGGATCGAGAGTAGGCGGGCCGGTCATCGAGAGCCGATGGATCGAGAGTAGGCGGACCGGTCATCGACGGCCGATGGATCGAGAGTAGGTGGGCCGGTCATCGAGAGCCGATGGATCGAGAGTAGGCGGACCGGTCATCGAGAGCCGATGGATCGAGAGTAGGCGGATCGACGGCGCACACCTCTCGCCGAGCCACTGGTGCTCGCGGCAGGACGACGACCATGTCACGGACCTCGAGCTCCGACAGCATGTGCTCAGGCGGTATGTTTCTACAGTTCCCATGTCCCGCTGTGCGTTGAGTGCGGTGACAGTTGTGGTGGCGGTGGTGGTGGCAGTGGTGGTGGCCATGGCGGTGACCATGGCGGCGGCGGTGGCAGGGCCAGCGAGCGTCCGTTGCCCACCACCGGCCGAGGGCACCTCCCCTACAAGCGCCTCCAGCATCCACACCCATTTCCCCACGTGATACACACCCACACCCATACTACACATTGCCACTCACTCCTCTTTGGTCTTGGTCTTTGGATGTAGGCTCGTCTAGGTCGGGCTCGGGAGGCTCGGGAGGCTCGGGCTCGGGCTCGGGCTCGGGCTCGGGCGGCTCGTACTCGTACTCGGACTCGGGCAGTGGGTCCAGCGGAAAGTCGGAGGAACACGATGGTGGCCATCCGGTGGCGCTATCGTCCATCTCACAAGGTACGTCATGGGAAGGAATGCTTCAAGACGAGCAGGGCAGGTAGGGGGGCGGGAAGAGGGAGAGAAAGAGAGGAAGAAGCGATCGGTGTGGCAGAGCGCGACGTCTCACACTCACATCACCGTCACCATCATCACGCAGCGCTGGAACACAAACTCGTGCGCCGAATGAAACGAGATGATCTTATCTCGAGAAACATTCTGCAGCGTGGTGACGTGTCGGCAGCAGTGCTCGAGCGGCAGAAGGCTCTGGTGCGATCACGCATTCAGGCTCGCCTCAAGCGGACGTTTCGGACGCGCCCGTCCATGGAAAAGCTGCAAGAGTCCAACATCATGCCGGCCAACAAGCTCTCGCCCTCGCATCTGGAGGCCCAGAAGCGGTTGGAGAAAAGGCAGCGACTGCAGCTGCTCTCGTCCCGCCTCGCCCGCCGACCTTCCATCAACGTCCTCCGCGAAAAGGACATCATGCCTGTCGTCGCCGTTAATCCGCGCACAAACACCGACGACGAGTTTCTTGAAGAGTCCGTCTACCCGGTTCTCGATGCTGCCGTCGAGGCCCTCCTCAAGGCACTCGCCTCCAATGCCCAGAAGCGCAACGCCGGCGTGGCCAACGTCAAGCCCATCAACCCCATCAACTGGCTCGCCCAGCACCTGATGCGAACCAATCCGCGCTACAACAAGACCTACTACAAGCACGCCAAGCAGTCGCCCTCGACATAACCTGTCCACCCCCCACCCCCCCCTCCTCCTCGCCATCAGGCTGCAGCCCCGCCCTGCCCGCCTTGCCCTGCCCGCCTTGCCCGCCGTCACTACGCGCCCCTCTGATCCGATCCTTCTCACAACCACAGTCTGGCACTCCTAATACATACCACACCTCTTCATCATCCCCCCCCCCCCCCCCCTTTCCTACCCTCCTCAGACTCACACTCGTCGCCACCGCAGCACCTCACCCCAGCCGACCGCACCCCACTCCACTCTACTCCCCGCCAAACCCCGGGCCATGGAGGAGCTACCCACCGCCCCCACCGCCCCCCACCGCCCCCACCTCCTCTTCTTCTTCCTCCTCCTCTTCCTCCTCCCTTTCCCTTGCCATCGCCCCCACCCCACCGCCCCCAGGCGCCACTCTCTCACGGTCGGCGTCGACCACGGTGGCACCCATCGTCGCTGCTGTCATTCCAGACGCATCGTCGCCAGTCCGAGCTAACTCGCCCAAAGTGGCGTCTGTGCCCCGCACTCCGCGATCGGTCCTGCAGGCCGCGTCCGACATCCTGGCCGCTACTGCCCATCAGCTGCCGTCGGCTACCAACTTGCCCGACCCGCCGCCCACTCTGCCGCCGCTGCAAAGCAACTCGATGACCGATGCACCGCATTGTCACGCGGCCATCGGCCTACCGCAGCGTTCGCCGCGGACGCTGACTGCAAACGCGCAGCTAGTCGGGACCATGGAGCGGATGTTGCCGCCACCGATCACACTCGCCGCTGCGCTCGCTGCTGCTGCCGCCTCGCCCATGAACATCGCCCTCGCAGCCTTGGCCGTCATCATGGCCGCAATCTGGGCGCTTGGGGGCCGTGGCATGCAGCTTGGCCTCGAGACCGCAACCGTACTTGTTGGCGCTGTTGTCAACGTCGCAGTCGAGGCATGGGACGAGTTTTGCGGAGCCAACGAGATGCGCTGCAGAGTTATGCGCCAGATCGCCGCCCTTGCCGCCTCACGTGGGTACTACGTCGACGAAGCCGCCCACATTGATGCCCCGCGCACAGAGTCCAAGACCCGCATCACAGCGCTGCGTGACCACGCTTGGCGCTCACTCCCGCCTGATCTCCTCGTGGCCGGCGACGTCATCGAGCTGGAACTTGGCCAGCGTGCCCCGGCGGCTGCCTCGGTCATATACGCTCGATCGGTTGGGTTTGAGCTTGCAGAAGGCGAACCGCTCAAAGATCTCCTGCCCTGCGACTGTGTGGCAGACCCACCCGCCGATCAACCGGCTCGCCCCTACGCCGTCGATCCGAGCCACGAGCACAAGTCGGCCATCCATGCTCTCGGCGGTCGTGCTCGCTTCCGTCTCGCCGCCACCCCGGTCACCAAGACTCTCGACGTGGCCCTTTGCATGCCGGCCAACACGAACATATTCTTCCTCGACCGCGCCCACCGCCGCCGCGCGCTCGAGGCCGCCAACCTCGGGCCCGACCACCCGTCACCAGCGAGTGACTCGTTCGAGCAGCAGGAAGAGCTCTCGGCGCTCGCCACCCACCCACACGACGCGCTCGCTCGCGAGGCCGCTGATGGCCCGCACTCGCGCCCGCACTCGCGCTTGCACCCACGTCAACCACTCGAGGAGCAGCAGGAGCAAGAGGCCGATGACGACCTCGTCGCCGATCTGCTCCACGTTGACGACGCTGACGATGCGCTCTCACTTGAGGCTGCCGATGGCCCGCCTCCACAGTCGCTCTCGTCACTATCGTCGTCTTCGTCGTTCTCCTCCGACGTCCTCTCGCCGCTCTCTTCTCGATCTGCCCGCCCGCGCGGCTTTAACGACGCCCAGACCCACGCCGTCGCGTCGGCCATGTCGGTGGCTAGCGGCGCACGCCTCTTTGCGGCTGCACTCCCGTCGCTCATCACGCCTGACGAGCTCCCGATCGCCGACCTTCCCACCGGCCCGCCTACTGCTGCGTCTGATGACGCCTCGGTTCTTGCGTCCGAGCCTGTTCCTGACTCGGGCGTTGTCTCGCTCGCCGACATCGCGCCTATGGTGACCGGCCTCGAGTCGGCGTCACAGGCTATCGACCCGGCATCGACTGCCGCTGACGCCACCTCGGCCGGGCCCGACGGCGACATGCTCAGCACGCTCACCTTTGCGCCACCCGAGCGCAAGGTTGTAACAGCCGAGCCACCCAAGGTCCCACGCCGCGAGGCGCCGTTCATGACCCGACTCCGCCTCGGCCGCAAGTACTACAACAACGTTGCACTTGTCCTCGTCGCGCTTGCCGCCGCCGCCAACATTACCTGGATCATTGTGGGCACACAACCGCGCGCGCTCATCGACTGGCTCGAGATCCTCGTCCTTCGTCAAGTCTACGTCGTGCTTGCCCTTGTTGTCTCATCGCTTCCGGTCTTTGTGGTCACCGCTTATGGCAACGCCCGGCTCCACCTCATTTTTGACCTGCTCAAGCAAATCACCCAGCTCAACGAGTCGCTTGCGGCGTCGCCGCTCTTCTCGTCGTCGTCGTCATCATCATCATCGTCGTCGTCGACCGAAGACGTTGCGCTCAACTCCAACTCGTCAGAGTTCAAGTCGTCTGACCTTGAGTTTGACATCTCGTCGGACCAGTTCAACGAGCTCGGCTCGTCCGAGATGGACGAGTTCGACGACGAGTTTGCCATCCGCCACTCGCGCGACATGCTCTTTACCCGCAAACGAGCCCTGCTCCCGCTCTCGCTCCTATGGGCTTCATTCTGGAAGTATGTTTCGGGCCGCGGCCTCGGCCTCGCGCGGACTACCAATCTCCTGTACACGCTCGGCGACACAACGGTCCTCTGCTGCGTCGACGGCTCGGGCGTCATCTCGCGGCCGTCGCTTCTTGTCGACAAGGTCTTCTTTCTCGCGCCGACCGCCGAGCACCACGTCCTCACCCTTGCTCCACAGGTGCCATCCGCTGGGCAAGCCGGCGTCGTCACCGAGGGTGAGGATGTCCCAATGACATTTGCCGAGACATGGGCTGCCGCGCTCTCGCCCGCGGCCTCGACGGGTGGCGCGGTTTTGGACGTCGGCGACGGTGTCTCGGTCCGGGCCACGTCCGGCGTCGTTGTTGCTGCCGGCCCGGCTGTGGGCTCGGGCGGCTCGGTGGAGGAGGCCGAAGCTGCAGAACCGCTGCGATCGCACCTCCACACCGGGCGGCAGGCGCAGTACGAGCTCCGATTTGTCGAGGCCGACTGGCCGTCGTTCATGACCTCGCTGAAGCCGCTCGGCCTCGCTGCTCTTCTCAATCCGCTCTGTGACTCGCCGCTGCTCGCATCGACCGTCGACGACCGACTTCGCTGGCTCACCGCGTACCAGAAGCGGCTCAACTCGGCCGAGTCGGGCCGGGCGTGCATGTGCCTCCTTGCCCAGCAAATTGGCTTCACCGATGCCGTCCCGGCCGTCTACACCCGCAAGTACGAGGTCATGCTTTTCGCCAAGGCGCAGCAGGCCATCGACGCGCTGCCCGGGTGCTCGACTACGAACAAGTCGTGGGCCGCGCCGTTTCTCAACGCCTCGGTCGTTGCTGACGACGACGGCGAGCTGCAAGTCATGACCAAAGGCTCGCCTGAGTTTGTACTGGCCCACTGCCTGTGGGCCTTTGACGGCTCGCAAGTTGTCGAGCTAACGCCCTCCGCCCGCGAACGCATCCTGGAGACCTCGCAAAAGTGGGGCCGATGGCACACCACTGGCATGGCCTACAAGCCTGTTCTCTCGGACGCGAGCTGGCTCGCCGACGTTGCCGACGTCTCGGACGTTGTCTTTGCCGAGTGGGCGGCTTCGACGACCCGCCGCGGCGCCGGCTCGTATGCCGTCCTTGCGTCGGGGACCCAAGCGCGGCGCGGGTACGGCGCCCGGCTGCGAACACTGCTCCGTGGGCAGATTTTCCTCGGCCTCGTCAACCTGGCCGAGCAGCCCAAGCGGAACATGGACGTCGTGGTGAAGGAGCTCAACTCGGCCGGCATCCGGCTCGTCTACTTTTCGCCTGACAACGAGCGCATCTCGAAGTCGTTCGCCAACAAGCTCGGTCTCGAGACCGACTTTAACACCTGCATCACCTTGCAGGAGCGGACCGTCGAGAACGTCGAGCACGACCCGCGCGGCATGTCGGAGATCAAGGCCCGACTCCCACGCGGTGTGTCCGAGATGCGAAGCCATATCAAGTACGTCGACAACGTCCCGCTCCTTGTACCGCTCTTTTCTGAGGCCACGCCTTCAGCATCGCGACAAATGATGGAGATTTTCCAAGAGTATGGTGATGTGGTCTTCTGTCTCGGCTCGGCGCTCAACTACTTTAACTCGCCCATTTTTGCGCAGTCAGACATTGCTATGGCGGTTGAGCCATCGCTTCCGCTCCGCTGCCTCCGCCACCGCGAGTCGACGACCGCCGCGGCGCGGGCGGTGGCGCCGTCGATCATGCACGCGTACGCGTCCATGGACGACGTCTCGCGGGCGCTGACGACGCTTCCCTGCTCGCTCAAGGCGCCCAAGGATACTCAGCTCCAGATGCTGCTCCCATTCATCCGCGAGGGGCGTCGGGTCCAAGACTTGGTCTCGGCGTTTTACATGTACACGGTGGCGCTTCATCTGCTCGTCGCGCTTGTTGTGGTCGGCCTCTACGGCCTTGGCCTTGGCGCCGAGGTCTCGGCTGCGGCCGTTCTCTACATCGCCTGGTTTGTGGTCCCACTGGTTTCTCTCGCCTTTATGTCCGGGCCCGAGGCGCCGGGCATCATGAAGCTCCTTCCGCGCAAAAACGACACCGTCGGGTGGCACGCGCGAGAGCTTCGTGCCATCAGTCGAGAGCTCGCCTTGCGGGTCGGACCATCTGCTGCAGCCGGGACCGCGCTAGCCGCCGCTGCACCAGGCGCGGTGGTCACGGTTCTTGTCTGGCTCGCACTCGTTGAATCGGCCGTCTTCCACCACCACTACCACTCGATGCGCGTCGTGGCTCCGTGGCGGAACCCAGCGTGGCTCTTGGTTGCCAGTGTAGTGGTGCTCATCGAGGCAGCCCGTGTTTGGCAGACGGCGCTCCTCGAGCGCGTCAGTCCGCTTTGGTGGGCCTTTTTGGTTTCCTGGGGCGTCGCCGTCGTCATATGGGACGAAGTCATCAAGCGCAAAGTCCGCGCCGCATTCTTCAAGGCGCAGAAGCGGCTGTACCTCGACTTCAACACCAAGCTTGGCATGCACTCGCCAGTGTAGCTGATCATCAGCGCATGCGCCCAAGCGACGACTCGCCCGATGCAGCCACAAACGACGAGCTGGTAGCGAGGCCCGGCGACGAACCGGCGCCGTAGTGCACCGGCGTAGGGACGTGTGTCCGGAAGTGTGACGACGAGTCGTTGGCCTGAACCGAGGAGCGAAAGAGAGGAGCAACAACAAAAGGCGAGCCTGCAGTGGGGGTGGTGGAGAGGAGGGCTTCGGCCTCGCGACCATGGCGGCGCCGGCGGCGCCGAGCTCCGCTTACACAGCAGTCGTCAAAGCCGTAAACGATGGCGTTGAAAAAGCCCTGCGAGGGAGCAGTGATACCCATGGCAAGATAGAGCGGGAAGAGGTCGTTGCCAGTGATGCGAGACGAAAAGTAGGCAATGTTGTTGAGAATTGCCGCCGCGAGCGAGAACATCCAGCAGAGGACAAAGATGCCGATGTAGAGCAGCGATGAGGTGCGGACCGACTTGGACATGGCACGCTCCTTGTCGGTCACGATGCCAGACGAGGCAATGGCTGAGCGGAGCCGACGGTTGATGGCGATGTAGAGGCACGTGACACAAACAAGTGCCAGCGCGAGCGGGACGTAAAAGGTGAGCATCTCGACAAGCGAGTACGACTGTGGATCCCACATGCACCACGACGAGTCCGGATCGCCGTGATGGATGCGCACTTCGGCGCCGGGCGGCTGGTTCGCGGCGCGGATGCAGACCAGCGCCAGCAGACCGCCAGGAACAGTGACCGAGACCAGGCAGGCGATGACAAAGCGACGGGCGGCAGCCGATGCCTGTGGGCGGACCGAGAGGAGGCAATACATCTCGAGGGCAAAGGCACCCGTCCATACAAAACTCGCCAGATACCAGCCGTAGACCCATGCACCGAGGACGTAGCAGGCTGAGTCGTAGCGGAGCGAGGGAGTCAGCCACATACACCCAGCAACAACCAGGCCAAGAGCAGCCGCCAGATCACACGCGAACAGGGCACCGAGCGCACGTCGCGGCGGCGAAGAGAGCAGACGCCGGCCACGGAGGAGAAGGACAGCCAGGCACGCCACGACTGACGCCAGGCCGGCTGCCACACACACTGCCACATAAGCGGTGAGGCGGGAGGTGGATGCGTCTTTGATGGCCATGGTGGCGGCGGGGGGAGTGGGGTGGTTGGTGGGCTGTTGCTGGTACGGCGGTGACAGCGCCAGGCAGGCTGTCGGCTTGCAATGCAAACCAGTGGCGAGCGAACAGTGGGACGGTTGGTTGGTTTTACCACGATGATAGGTCCAGGTGCCAGTCAGAGCAAAGCCGGCAGGACAGGGGAGGAGGGGCGACGATGGGTGAAGCCGACCAGTTAGGCCGACGGGCCGGCAGAGCCGCGCTTGGCAACCTGCATGAGAGTACCGACGAGGGTGAGGATGAGCTTGGGGCGGACCTCGACGACGTCCTCGGGAAGGAGGAAGATGAGGGCACCGAGCTTACGGGCAAGGGCGATGGCGTAGCGTGCATTGTTGGTCTTGTCCTCCTCGGACGAGGCGTCGCGGATGACGTACTCGGCCTCGACGATGCCGGGCTTGATGGCGTTGATGAGGTCGAGGAAGAAGACGGCGTTGGAGAGCGACTTGTCGCGGAAGTCGCGCATGGTCGAGACGCCGCCGACGGTATCGTTGGCCCACTTGATCATGTCGGCGTCCTCGATCTTGGCGCCGCCGCCGAGCTCACGGAGAACCTTGAGCAGGTGGAAGCGGCAGAGCTGCCAGACGACGGCGAGGGTGCGGGTGCGGTCGCCCTCGTTGATGTTGTCGCCCGAGACGCCGACAAGAGAAAAGTGAAGCGACTTGCCGAGAACAACAGCGTAGTTGCAGTTGGCGATGGCCGAGAAGCGGCGGATGGGCACCTTGGTGGCCACCTTCTTCCAGTTGACGATGCCTGGCTCGACGGCATCAAAGGCCTTGAGCAGGGCGAGGCCGTCGCGAAGGTCCTCGTACAGGTTAGTGACAGGGACGCCAAGCGAGGAGAGGTAGAGCGCAAAGACGCGAGCCTCGCGGTCACCCTCGAGGTCAAAGTCCATGTCGATCTCCTGCGCCTCCTCCTCGGTGAGCTCGGCGAGGCCGGGGTGAGTGTTGAACAGGTTCGCCACAAACAGCAGGTTGAGCTTCGAGTTGCCCGACGTCACGTCGTTGGGCGTCACAAACTTGCGGCACTCGATCTTGTCGGCCTCGGCAAGCATGGCGTCGGCGCGGCGGAGCTTGTCACTCTCGTTCATCGGCGACATGTCACACGGCGGGCCGACCTGCGCAAGCACCGTAGTCAGGATCTCCGAGTCAGACAGGTCCTTGCCAAAGTTGGTCGCCCGACGCGGCGAGCCGGCAGCCGCCAGATGGTAGTTGAGCCACCGAAGAAGAATCTGGTCGGCAGGCAGCCGCATGAGGTCCTCGATCGACTCGCCCTCCTCGAGCAGCCGGTACAGCTCGGGGTGCGCCTCGAGGTTAATCGCGCGCATGAGCCCAATCCGGATGAGCTGCCAGATGAGACCGAGCACAATGTGGTGCTTGCCCGAGGTCAGGTCGTCCTGCCCGAGGTTGACCACGTTGACGCCGATGGCTGCCGCAGACGCCACCGCCATGTTGAGGTTTTCTGCCCGCGAGAACGCGTTCTTGGGCTTCTTGTTGATGGCGCGCTCGTCAATCGTCCCGGGCACGGCCTCGTTGATCAGCTTGCACAGCAAAATGCCATCCTTGACCACCTCGAACAGGTCCATCGACGCCGCGTCGATCGGGAGCAGGTGCGCGAGGTCCGAGTCGTGCGCCAGCGCCATGTTGATGTAGTCAGAGAACGAGGTCTTCTCCTCCTCCGAGAACGAGTGTGCCGACGAGTCGGTTGCACCCTGCACCTTGTACATGTCTCCGGCCTTCTCCACCACCGCAGCCATCTTCGACCCGGACGTCTTGGCGTTCTTCATCAGCACCATAAACTCGGCAAACTCGATCGTCCCCGAGTTGTCCTCGTCCACCTCGGCAATGATCTCCTGCAGCTGCTTCTCATCCACATCCATCTCCATGTTGACCATCACCTGACGGAGCTCGTTGGTGTCGATCGATCCATTGCCGTCGTCATCGAACACTGCGGGCGGGTGAGAGTGAGGGTGAGGCTGAGAAAAGGTCGCAGTTTGTATCGCCCAACATATGATTTGATCATGATCGGAAGGGGGGGGGGGGGGGG
>NW_013657671.1:386619-428696 GCF_000142905.1 Thecamonas trahens ATCC 50062 | reverse complement strand
CCTCCCTTCCGTCGTCGTCGTCTCGCTCCTCTCCCTCCCCCGCCCCCCCCTCCTCTTCCCCCCTTCCCCCCTTCCTGCACGCCCTTGTTTGCTCAGGCATGCCCGCCGGCTGGCCATGGCTAACCTGCCGTAGCCACCGCCGACGGACATTCGCAAGAAAACCTGTGTTTTCGCCGCCTGGGCATTGTTCGCAAGAAAACGGCAACGTGGCTCGGCGGCGGGGGATACGACAGAGAGCGTCACCGGGGGCGGATTGCGGGGGAAGGGAGCGCGGAATTGCGGCACGTACGCTGGAACTGGCGGATGAGGTCGTTGACCTCACGGGTGTTAAAAGAGGGGAAACCACGCGCAATGGCGCGGTAGTCGGCAACAGTCGGCTTGGCGGCCATGATGTGACTTGAGAGTTGGGTGGCCAAAGACTCGCCGTCGCTCTGCCACCGGTTAACGGCAACTGACCATCAATCGATTCAATCAATGCTTGGCTACGCTGCTACTGTTTCGGAGGCTCCGGTCGCAGAGCATTTTTTTTCGGTCTCCGCACCAAATTTTGTTCACGCCCACCTCCCCCCGCCATCCATGGTCTCCTTCCTACTCGAGATACTGCGCGAGTATGCCTGCGTAGTCGACGTTGGAGGCTGGTGCATCAGTGGCTTCGCTCGCACCGGAGTTGTCATCGAGAGCTGAAATGGTGGCAGCAGCGCTGGTAAGCGCCTCCTTGGCCAAATCGAGCCGGGCAATGCCTGACGACCACACCCCGGCGACGCCGATGAGGTGACGCGGACTCGAGACGAGCGCCCGCAGTGGGTCGTCGTCAGCGAGGACAAGCGCCGCCGCCGGAATGCGCCATGCAACGCAGTCGGCTTGCATGCCGCGTGCGAGCACGCCGAGCCCGCTGCTGACTCCGAGCGCGTCCGCGCCGCCAGCGCAACCCAACGCCAGCATGTCGCCAAGCGCCAGTCCAGGGTTCAGGCGGGCGGCGAGCCGGACAGCTCCAAGCATGTCACGCCCAGGGCCAGCGGTGAGCGCCACACGTCCGCTCTGTGCCAGCACCTCTGCCAGCGGAAAGCGCGTCGACGAGAGCGCAGCCTCTGCGGCAGGATCGTAGACCAGTGCAACCCGCGCATCGACGGCCGCAGTCAGTGCGTCGTCGTCGAGCAGCGACGGATTGACAACGAGCAAGCTCGGGCCGAGTAGGCCTGCGGCCTCGAGAGCATGCATCTCGCTGCTACCAACACCGGGCCGCGTCAGGACTAGCTTGACCCTGGCGCCCATGCGCTTGGCAAGGACACCGACCTGCAGCAGCAGCGGCGAAGCGGAGAGCGCGTCCTGTGCGAGCACAAACATGTGCCCTGCCACAGCGTCCGCCTCCAGATCGGCATGGGTGGCGGCGGCGAGTGCATCGCCGACAGGCGTGGTTGCGGTAAGCGTGACCTCGTGGCCGAGAATGACCCGCACGCCAAGAGCAATGCCCTCGGTGGCAGCTGCCGCCGCCAGTGCTCCGGGAGCTCCAGCGCCCGGCATGGCCACGGGGCAGGCCGAGGCAAGGGTAGTCGTTCCAGCCATGACCGCGAGCGCCGCCGACAGCCGTGCGTGACCCGACGATGGACCGATGGCATTTGCGCCGGCATCCACAAATGCTGCCGTCAGCAGCGAGTCCGGGAGTTCGATGACCTCGTTGGCGAGGTACGACCGGCGAGCGGTGGCAGCCGGCAGCAGGTCAACCACCTGGCCACCAGAGACCACTACGGCAGTGTCCTCCACCACACCGCCCGTCGTCGCCACCCACCGCGCGCACACCACAGCGTCCACCGTGTACTCCATCCTTGTCGGCTTGGTGGAAGTCGGGCACGGGCCCTGGAGATGGGTGTTGGGCGGGAGGGGCGAGAAGAGGGCGGCGAGGAGGTGGTGTAGGTGCGGCGGCCGTGGCGTGCGCGCCAAACCGGTAAAGCACCTCATGCAACGATGCTGACACCCGCGTCTAAAGACACATGCCGCATTCGCCCTACATACACACTGCTGAGCATCGTCGATCGTCGTCTACGGGTCATCTGTGCCTGCGATTCATGTACTCACTGCTTGCTACTCGTCGTCGGCGGCACCAGCATCGACGTCCGGCTCGGCGCTGGTCCCAGCATCGGGCGCGCTGGCAGCGCTCCCACCAGCAGTCTGAGATGAGATGAACGACTTGATGGCACGGACTTGAAGGAGGGTCTGCTCCAGCTGCGCTTGGTCCATCTCAAACGTGACGACGTCGTGGGTGGCCGCGACCGAGAGCGGTGGCACGTCCTTGGCGTCGACAGACTGGTCCGACCGTGCGCGGATGATCGCTGCCGCCGCCGCCGCCCGCCGCGCCTCGGCCGCCTTGTTCTCGTTCGAGACCAGAAGTTCGACAATGCACGTCGCACCCGAGAGCGACTCGCGCGCCTTGGACGCCGACAGCGCGTCCACGCGCCACGACATGTCCAGCAGCGAGTTACCGAACCGCGACGCCTCGGAGACAACCAACCGGATCTTTTCCTGCTGACGATGCCACACTCTCAGAAACAGCTTCTTCTGATATGCCGGCATATCCATCGGTGCCAGCGCCTCCTCCAGCTGCGTCACCGACCAGATCTCCGCCACGCCTTGCCGCAAGACCGCCAGCACAGACTCGCGCATCGCCACAAACTCTATCCATCCCCATACAGGCATTCCCATCAGTCCCTCACCCTCCCCATCTCCTCTAACTCATCCCTGGCCATCACTCATAGCCGCGCGCCACATGCATGCACCAGAAATGACCCCTGTCCGTCGCTCCCTCCCCCGCCACCCCCGCCACCCCCTCCACCCCCTCCACCCCGTCCACACACACACCCTCCCTCCCCCTCCCCCTCCCTCTCCCGCCCATCCCTCCCTTCAACCCTTCCTCCTCCTCTCCTCGTACCTTCTCTCGGCATGTCGCTGTAGAACCTGTCGCGGAGAGTGCCGGCCACTGCGTCGACGTCGACCGAGCCGCGTGACTTGACATTGGTGAGGACCACGTTGGAGAGGGCAAGCACAAGCTGGGCAAACGCCTTTTGCTCTGCTGCGCTAGCCATACTGTCTTGTTTGTACTATGTCTTTATGACGGCTGCCCTGCGCTTCTAGCCCGAGACAAGTAGTGACTTTTCCACAAGTACACGTCTTCATTCAGCGCTCGCGGACGAGACAAAGGCCATCGCCGACCACGACAGAGCCGCGCCACACGCCAACCGCAACCCCGCGCTTCGTTGCCATCACAATCGGCGACGATACACGCTCAAACGGACCGAGATCAAACTGCGGGCCGTGCCCGTCATACATCGAGACTCGTGTCTCCAGACGTGCGAGGAGCTCGTGTCCGGCATCTTCAGTGTGAGTGATCCACAGCGCCTTGCCTGGTCCGCTCACCACAAGCCGCTCGCCCTTCCGCGATGGCGTCCGCGTCAACACGTCCTCCTCCCACGCCCGAAGTCGCGAGACCTCCCCGGCTGAACCATCGTCGCTCCCCACAGCAGCGACCGCGTCCACAATCACGCCCGACGCCACAAACCCAGCCCGGATGACCCGGTCGAGCGCCCGGACATCGACGCCCTTGCGGTACCGCAGCAGCGCGAGATCCCGCAGCGAGAGCTCCCGCAGCGCCCCCACATCACCTGCATATCCGGCAAACAGTGCCTCTTCGGGGAGCCCCGCCCGGTACTGGTCGAGCACGCCCGAGACTCGGACTGCGTCGTCGCCCATCGGCGCCAGCTGAAGCTCGCCAAACCCGGATGTCGAGAGCTTGCTTTCGCGCTCGACCATGGCCGCCAACGCCGCATCCACAGCCACTCCGCCGCCGGTCTGCGACGCGAGGCGACCGAGTCGCCACGCGCGCTCTACAGCCCCGCCGCCAGCGCTGCCATGGACCCACACCATGTTTGGCGAAACAACAGCACCCACGCCGGCCCCGCGCACCAGAAGCGATGGCTTGTTCACATGCTCGCTCACAGCCTCAAGCGCACGCACAATCTCGCACGCCACCGCCACGCACGTCTGGTCGTACAGCTCGCCGTCGGCCGCGGGCACAACCACCACGCCCCGCGATCCACACCAGTCGGCGCGAGTCTGGTACGCATTCGCCACCCGCGCCACAGACTCCTGTGCCATCGCAAGCACAGAGACCGCATGCGCCACGTCGAGCTTCCCACCTTCGCATAGCAGGCCGAGGTCCACAGCTACAACGCCAAACCCGTCGTTGCTTCCGCTCACCACCGACTCAATCCCAGCCGCAGCCGAAGCCTGGGCGCTCCGAAGGTAGAAAACCTCCATCTCCTCCCCGAGAACCGTCACTGGTGCCTCGACGAGGGCAACATCGCCAAACGTCGTTCGTGCCGCCTCGAATGCGCCACGCGTCACCGCCAGACAAGCGTCCAGCCCGGCGCACGCTTCGCGCGCGAGTTTGCGCGCCACGTTCACCGTACGCGACCACGCCATGCCGTCGTTCACAGACAACAGGACCTCACCTGCGTCGATGCCTATGCCGCGGACACGAATCCCATGTGCCGAGCACAACTCGTTATCCAGCTTCTTGTGCATCGCAAGTGCAGCACTTGCCGCGCTGGCCGGGCTCTCAAACAGCCAAAGGAACTGCGCCACATGATGAACGCCCGCCTCCACCTTGCTCGCAATCGCCGCCAGCGCCACAGACACCTCGTGCAGCTCACGAATCGACCGAAACACGCCCTTGGAGCTCACAAGCGCTGGCCGGTCCATCGACAGTGCGAGCACGCACCCACGTCGCACAAACGTAGCCCGCGCTCTAGCATCCAGACCCGCGCGTGCATCACTTGATCCGGCCTTGCTCCGCGCTGCAACATACTCGGCAAACGAGCCCGCTACGTCGCTCCCGCTTCCAAGCGCCTTGCTCAGTGAGCCCGAGTACTTGAGCAGCCCGCCCTTGGCCACAAAGTACTTGAGCGCTGCACCGTCGTACGCCGTCGTCTGCGCCAGGTAGTTGACCTTGCCAAGCGCGGTCGCGCTCTGTACAACGCTCTGGACCTCGGCTGTGAGCAGTACTGCTCCGTTGTGTGCCACCCGCTCCGCAAGGTGGAACGCCACCTCGGCGGCCCTTCCGTAAAGCCGGGACCGGAACTCATCGTAAACCACAGCCTCGCCGCTGGCCACGCCGATGCCCTTGAACTGTGCCTTCCGGCTCGGGTCGCTCGCCACGCCCTCTTGCGCGTTGAACATCGCCACCAGACGCACAATCTCCAACGCAGCCGCCACAGCCCGATGCGACTCGCCAAACACTGCAAACACGTTGTCCTCGTCCGCAACAACAAGCTCGGCTCCGTACAACGTCAGCAACGGCTGCACCAGCCACCGCATCTGCACGATGCGCGCCGCAAAGCCCAGTACGCCACCGGCCGCCCGCTCCTCATACTCCATGAACCCGGTCATATCCAGCACAAGCACGGTCTTGAGCTCGTGGTCGTCACCGTCGCTGTCGTCGCCATCACTACCATTGCCCTCCAGCCCAGTCGACGGCGTTCGCCCCAGCGTCACAGACGCTCCACCGCGCTCGGCCATACTGTCCGCATCTGCTACCACGCTCACCAGCGATAATTCACGCTGCAGAACCATGACCTTCTCGCCAGCCTCCAGACGAACCACCTCGACACCCGACGCCTCGCCGCCCTCAGCCGCCACAAGCGAAATGAACACGCCGTCGGCGCCAGAAGCGCCCTCGGGCATCAACGCAGCCGCAACCTCGGGTGTCAACCACACCCCGACACGGTTGCGCGCGACACAGTCGCCTGCAAGCTCGCGCACAACCTGCAGTGGCTCGCCAATCCACTCGCGCAGGGACGGATCCACCGGAGACGGCACCTCCAGCACTCGTCCGGAGCTGACCACGACCGAGCCGACTTGGCCATCGCACGGAATCGAAGCCCGGCGCAGCACTTCTGCGGCGCCAACCGCGAAACGGAGCGCAACCCTCTCATCGCCAAAGACAAAGACAGGGCCCGCGCTCCGCGAGTGTGGTCCGCCGCCGGCAAGCACGCCGATTGCTTCGCCCGCCGCCTCAACGCCGCTCACGCTATCCATTACCTGGAACCGGGCCCGCACGCGGTCACGTCCGTGGAACGCGGCGGGCATCGACAGCGCCACCGCAACAAACACCGCCTTGCAGCCGTACGTCCCCCACACGTTCTTCTCCACCCCACGCACCTCGTCGGCTGTCGGTGCTCCCGACTTGGGCGTCGGCATCCGCCTGCTCACAACCTCAACGAGCTCGAGGTACGGCTTGCCGCCGCGGACCGCCACCGCCGTCAGTGAGCTCGACCGCCCTGCCACCGGTCCGCCGAGCGACGTCCGGTACCGCTTGAGTGTTCCCGTAGCCGCGAACATGGCAATCGCATCGTTGGCAGCCACGCTGGTCGCATCGCTATTTGCCATCACGCGCCCGGTCGAGGCCTGGATTACTCGCTGCTGCTCGCGGAATGTGATCCGTGGCAGTGCCTTGGCCACAAGTCCCGGCACGTTGCCGGCCACAAGTACTTCGCCGTTGGACGCACCGGCCAGGAGCGATGCACACGCGGCGGGTGTTCCCGCGACTAGCACCTCGTCAAACGAGCAGACCAACCCCTCGCCCGCGGCAACCCCAATGCCGACCACAAGCTCAAAGTCGTCCGCCTTACGGGTCTTGAGGTTGAACTGCGAGACCAGCTTGGACGCCTCCAGCGCTGCGGCAAGCGCCAGCGGAGGCGACGAGAACACCGCCATCGAAAGCCGCTCGTTCTCAAGCGCAGCCGTCGAGTCGTAGGCTGCCCACACCGGGCCGAGAATTTCACGCATCTTGACCACCTGCGCCGCGTGCAGAACCACCCGGGACTTGTTGCCCAGCCGTGCGTCAGAGTGTAAGACGGCAAAGACGACCGTGTGCGGTGAGGCCAGAAAAACTGCGTTGCCCATCTGCACAACTTCTTCCTTGGCTCCCTTGAGTGAGCCATTGACAAGTGCAACTTGCAGATTCACCTCGCCTGTTCCGCTGCCTAGTGCTGGGTCCATTGCCACAAGCGACACCTCTTCCGGTACAACCGTGGTGTGAACCACTCCACCGAGCAGCGTATCCTCGACGAGTGCCAGCGGAGCAAAGACAGAGAGCGCGTCGGTGGCGGCCTTGCCCACTCTCGCGGCGACTTGAGCGCCGAGCACAACAGGTACTTGCCACTCGATCCGATCCCTGATCTCCTTGCGCGGGTGGTGATGCGCCACTGCACACGCCATCCATACTGCCGGACCCCACACAAGACCGGCCGACGCCGCCCTCACCGTCGAGCCAGAAACCACACCCACCGCGCATGTCGCGTCGAGCAGCGCCTTGGCCCCGGCACCTGACCGCGCTGACATCGTGTTCGCCTTGCTCACTGCTCTCGCTAGCGAGTCGTGCATCCGCTGGAGCGCAGAGCTCGAGTCGCTCGTCTCGGCGCCTGGGCTCGCCTCGCCTGCACCATGCAACTCAATCGCGCGCACCATCTCATCAAACAAATGACCGACTTGCCAGCCTGCAGAGACTGCGGCCTCGGCAGTAGCAAACACCGCCGTCGTCGGCCGGATGAGCGACCCGCCGGCAGCCACGAGCGTCGACTGGACCTGTGACGAGAGCACATGCCACGCATCACTGGCCACTGTCGGCGACGCAGAGCTCACCAGCTTGTCTGTGTCGACGCCGACACAAACTGCAAACGTCTCCTCACACACAAACGGTGTCGCCGCCCACCGCGCTTTGGCCCGGGCCCGCTCGCGAGCGTCCGATCCCGCCGCAACCCATCGTGAGCTCACCATCCGCAAGCTCGCGAGCTCGCCCGTCCCCGAGCTCGGCGCCGGTGACTGTGGAATGCCCAGCTGGGTCTCGGGTCGCACCTTGTCCGGAATCGAGAGCAGAACGCCATAGCTCGCGCTCTCGGCACCCAGCAGCGCAGACTGCTTCTCCTCAAATTCGGGACTCGTCGCCAGGAACGGGTGCTCGCGCGCGAGCTCTGCTGTCGGCTGACGGTCGATCGCGTCGCGGTACGCTGCAACGACGCTGCCTGACACAACAACTTGCCCAAGCTCTGCCACGCCGGCCAGCTGCCTCGCCGCAACCATGCCGGGTCCGTGCACAAGTGGGCCACGGCCGAAAAACCGTGTGACTCCTGGAAGCGTGGTGTCGGCGAAAAACGCCTTGTCGCCCCAATACACGCCTACGCTCGCCATCAATGGCTCGATGAGCTCGAGATCAATCGACGCCTCGCGGAGCTGCGCAGCAATTTCGGCACCAGCCGCAACGCCGGCCCATGGCGAAGCAAAGAGGCCCACGGCCTCGTTCCAGTCGGTGACCAGGAAGCCAGGGACGTGCAGCGCGAGCGCGTGACGGACAATGCGCTCGTACTCAACGGCAAACGATGCGTATTCGACGAGCTGCTCCGCCGGCAGCGGCGGATACGAGACAACGACAGCACAGATGAGTCCACTCCCTGGCGCAGACACCGGTCCAAATCCGTCGACAGGAACATCGAGTCGCGCCGCGCGTGTCCGCTGCCGCGCCTTAAACCCGCGATACCGCGCCTGGATGGCCAGTGCCGCAGCCTGCTCTTCGGCCGACGCATTGCCCGCGCCGACGTCGAGGCGGAGGCCCGAACCCGCGTTTGAGCCTGTGCCCGCGCTCTGCTTGCCGCCTCCAACTAGCCGTCGCGCCCGCGCTTGTTTCCGCCCGCGGTGGCCCCTCCACGACGCCTGAATCCGAGTCGCCGCAGCCTCCTCAGCATCAAGCGGTGAGACTGCATGTGGTGCGGGTGCGCCAGGTCGGCTCGGAAGCACGGCAGACTTGGAGCCTAGTGCCGAGGCAGCCTCGGATCCGCTCTGACTCTCGCCCTTGCTCTCGCTGGCGCTTCCGCTGGCGCTTCCGCTGGCGCTTCCACTTTCCGAGTACGAGCCCGACAAGTCCGCGCCTGCAACCGGTGCGTCTGACAAAAACGACGACGACGAGAGCGAGGCCGAGTCCGAGAGTTCGGCCATCGGCGTCCAATTGTCAATAGAGACCTCCTCGTACGACCACTCGCCCGACCACTCGCTAGATTCGGAGCGGTTGGTCTCGCGGCTGCCGAGCGCATACATCTTGCTCCGCGCAGCCATGCCGCGCAAGTGCGCCTGCATAACCAGGACCGCCGCCATGCGCTTGGCGCGAGCTTTGGTGGCCTGGCGCTTGCGCTCCTCCTGCTGCTTGAGAAGGATCTGCTGCCGCTGCTCCTCCTCGCGGGCAAGTGCCTTGCTTCCCTTTCGCCGGCCGAGCCTGTTAAAGTTCGGCACAGACTTGAACGCCACTCGTGTCGGTGGCTGGAAGCCCGACTCGGTGCCCGAGCCGCCGTCACTTCGCCGCTGCGGCGCTGCGCCATCGCGCATCAGGACCTGGGCTTGGATTCGTGCCGCCACCAGATCGTGCGACGACGCAGAGAGCACATGAGTCTTGTTAGTCGCAAACATATTGTCGCCCGAGCCACCCGATGTGAGCGCGGCCGAGAGCGAGGCTGTCCGCGGAAACGTGATCTGCAGCCGGACCTCACCGCGAACGCCCGACGATGATGACGAGCCGCGCATCGGGGTCATAACAGGAACCCAGATATCGTTGACCGTGTTGCGCTTCAGCTGCTGTAGCGCCACAAAGGCGTGGCCAAAGAGTACAGGCTCAATGGAGCCAGCGCGTGGGCCCTCCTTGACTGTCTGCCAGTTGTAGCAGTTGATCTCGATCTTCTCGGTCGGCGGCACGTTGTCCGAGAGGAATTTGGTGTTCCACGTCGGCGCAACCGTCTTGCTCGCCGTCGGCGTGCAGAAGATCTGGTTGGCCAGAATGAGCTCGACAGAAGGGTTGATGGTAGCCGCCAAGCCCTTGACCACTGCCTGCAGCTCCGGCGAGCCAACAGACATGGTTGAGAGAGATGCCTGCCGAGTCATGGTCTTGTCTCCCTCCTCGCTAGCCTCAGAGTCACGCCACACCGCCTGGGTGTGCGAGGCGACGGCCGCAGCAACACGCCCGTCCGGGTCGAGCGCCTTGGCGCCGACAAGGCAAATGTCGATGGGCACCGGATCGGCCTTGACGTTAAAATTGGCAGTGAGCTTATCGCGTGAGAGGACCGACGCCGGTGCGTCAGGCGTCGTGAGCGCGAGCACAATGTGAAGGAGCCCGGTCTCGGAGCCAACAAGCGGGAGCCAGAGGTCGTGCTGGACGTCGGTCTCAATGTCCGACATGGCCAGCGAGATCACACCCAGCGACATCGACGCCTCGTCGGCCGCGTCCCAGTCGACAACCTCGATACTGAGTGTATCCTTGGGTGAGATGCGGGTGTACACCCGCGGCTCTGGCCACATCGGGTCAAGCGTGCCCTTGCGGACCTCGGTCTCATCACGGACCCGGTCTTCCGACACGGTGAGGAGGAGGAGCGGCGATGTGCTTGTCTGCGTCCCCGACCGCGGCATCAGGTCGCGGCACTGCATGTACAGGATGTGAAGCTCGAGTGTGGCCGACGATACCAGCTCCTCCATCCGGCTCTGTTCGTTCAGCTGCTCATGCTCTTCCTTCTTTTGCCGCATCTGGTCTTGCCGCATCACCGCGGGTGGCACAAAGTCCGAGATCGACAGAAAGTGCCGCTTGATGACGTGCGGTGTCCGTCCAGAGTCGAGCACCTCGGTCCCGGTCGACGGTGCAAACGATGTCGTCCGCGAGTGCTTTCGGTCAAAGGCTGGTTGTCCCTTGCGCTTGCTACCGCTCCTGGACTTGGTCCGCTTCATGATGCTCTTGGGCTTGGCGCCCCGCCCCGACGCCTCGGCTGATGATGACAACGGCTTGGCATCAGAGCCGCTCTCCCGGCTCTTCTCGTCGTGACCACTCGATCGAGCAGGTGTTGCCAGAAAGTTGTAGGGAGCACCCGAGCGAGCAATCGAGAACACAATCGGCCGTTCCGAGTTGTGCGAGGCAACGAGCACATCTTCCGGTAAGAACGAAAACGCACCCGACATGACCGAGTCGCCGTCATCACTCTCGGGTTTGCCGTTGGCCAGCGAGGCCTGGATCTGGTCAGCATACCGCTCGCACCACGCCGAGTATCCCTCAAGTGTCATCCGCGACGCCGCCGATCGTGTCGTCTCATCGTCCGAGTCGGTTGACAGCGCCATCGCCCGCTCCAGCATCGCACGAGACCGCGGCGAGAGCTCGTCATCGTGGAGAACACTCGGCGAAACCGGCTGTGTTGCCGGTCGGATCGGGTCGAGGCGTGCCGCCGGCCGCGGTCGCGAATGTGGTCTCGGCCTCGCCCTTGCCTGCGAGCTCGAGCGCCGATCGTTGGCCTCGTGACTTGCTGGTCGCGAGTAGCCCAGCGGGCGTGAGTCATCACCCCGCGCAGCCGACCGTGATCGCGGTCGCTCCACGGCGGCCTGGTACTCGCGGACCAGGTCAACCTTGTACGGCGACGGAGCCGCCGCGTTGGCCTGGGCATTCATCTGTAGCGGGTTGTGCAGCAGTGGCTTCGGCGTCCGCGTGGCCGACGTTGGCCGCCGCGCACGTGCTGCGCGTGCCGAGGAAGACGGACGCGTCGAGGTCGATGACAGTGACGACGCCGCTGACGACGGCCGCGCAGTGTTTCGCATTCCCCGCCGTGACGAGAGGCCCGAGTGAGCTCGGACACGCCGCGCGGCCGCTGCTGCTGCCGCCGTTGCCTTGACATCCTCCAGCGCACTCTGTAGCTGATCGAGCACCGGTGCCTTGATACCAAAGGGATGCCGCGCAAGTGCAGCTCCAAGCGCGTAAGACGACTGCGCAGCCTCGAGTCGGCCAAGGTACTCGTACTCGACCCCGATGTTGTAGAGAGCGATGGCGGCCACGTTGAGCGTCGACGCGTTCGACGGCGGTGCTGTCGCCGGCAGCCATCGCGTCGGATCCATGTCGGCCGCAAACGCGTCCCAGCCAGCACGGGCGGTAATGTCGAGTGGGGAAAAGGCCTCGTAGGCCCGTTGGATGCAGCCCAGTGCAGCCTGTGCGTGCGAGAGCGCCGAGTCGTGCTCGCCCATCTGTGAGAGAATGGTGCACATCGAGAGCAACGCGGACGGCTTGTCGGTGGCTACAGGCAACACGTCGACGTCGCGGCTGGGCGCTGTGTCAGCAGCCAGGCCACCCCAGTCTGGACCTCTTCCACGCCGACGGGCACGTCGAGCGCAGCGCGAAAGGCATCGAGCGCCTGCGAGAGAAATCCGTCCCGCTTGAGGCGGACACCGACCAGAATGAGGATGTTCCGCAGTCGCAGCAGGTCGTCCTCGGCCTGAAGCATGCTATCCGGGAGGAGAGTGGTGAGCGCAGCAGCGAGCGGGTAGGGAAGGAGCGGGAAGAACGAGACCGGTGGGAGCGCAGCAGCCTGGGCCTCGGTTGGCGCAAACTCCGAGGCGGTAACCGCCGAGACGGAAGACTCCAGCTCAAAGTCAACAAAGTGGCCCAGCTCTGTCAGAGGGGCCGTGAGCCCAGTTGCTGCCGTTGTCAGCGCCATGCTTGCCAGTGCCGACAATGCCGCCGCTCCGCCCGACGACGCTTCGCCATGCAGCTCCAGTGCGTCCTGGGTTTGCACCAGCGTCGCCCACAGCGTCCTTAGATACTTGGCCTGTAGGTTTAGTGCGTGTGTGGTGAGTAAGTGAGTGAGTGATTGTGTGTGTGTGTGTGTGTACAAGGGGGACGTAGGGGGAGGGGGAAGAGCAGGGGGGAACGGTCCTCCGTACCTCGGCCATGGCTGTCAACGGCGACGGGTGCCGGTTGGCTGGTTGGCCTCAGCGCCAGCCGCCAAACCCTCCTTTCAATTGCAAACGTGTCATCGACCGGAGTGCGGCCTGGCCTCAAAGGCCGGCGGTCGAGGCTTTACAGGGCAAGATCAGTTTAGCGCTTGCAAGATAGTATGCGGGAGGGGAATATTAAGCGATTGTCTATGAGGATGGCTTAGTCGAGGCTCACGGCCGACGTTGGAAAGTACCCGCGGCGGTTGCCGCAGACGCCGTACCACCAGATGGCCGAGGCGCGGTGAACAACGAGGACGCGGTCACCGACGCAGAGAGACATCTGGGTCGGTCCGCATGCATTGTAAGGGCTGCTAATAACAACCGTGTCCATGTCAGTGTGCACAATGCTGGCGCCCGGCGTGGCGCGAGCAGTGAGGGCGGCGTAAGTGGCGAGTCCGGCGCCGGGATCGGGCGCCGCGCCGGGCGCAAACGACGCAAGCACAGCTTCGGCTGGGTTCACCCTGCTGCCGCCAACCTCGCCAGCAGCATCGCTGGTTGCGTTCAACGAGGTCGCGCGGAGCAGGTCCTGGAGCGCAAGCATGGCCGAGACCCGAGAGCCTTCCTCCGATGAGCCGAGCGGGTGGTCGAGGACAGCGCGCAGTATTTGCGCCTCGAGGTTGGGACGGAAGGCAGTGTGACCATGGATGGCTGCCACGGCGCGAAGAAAAGCGACGCGGACGCGGACGGTGAGCTTGCACTCGGGCAGGACCTCGAGGACACCATCGATGAGGAGGCTGCCAAACTTGCCAAGAACAGCCTGCTTCGACGGCGTGACAGAAGCCCAGAGTGCGGCGATGGTATCGGCTGCAGCGATGGCGAGCTGGATGGCTGAGAGCATGTGGCGCGACTCGACAGTGCTGCCGCGGAACAGGACTGGTGGCGGAACAGTAAACGACGATAAGAGTGTCCCACTATCACGGGCGGCGACAATGGCCGGCGTGTGGGTCATGCCCTCGTACTTGACCAGAAACTCGACGACGTCCGCGTCGAGCCGCTCCGGTGCCAAAACGCAGGTGCTCTCAGTGAGCGACCCTACATCAGCGGCGTGTGCCAGAGCCGCCTCCCAGTCCAGCGCTGTTGCGATGACCTGCAGGAGCTCGTCATCGTCTACAAGTGAGCCGGCGATGGCGGCGCGGCTCTCCCCAAAGTCGATCGAGAGCCCGCGAGACAGCGAGGCGAGAGCACGGCTGCGGACATTAATCGGCAGCACGGAGTTCTTGGCCAGCTGGGAGAGAAGCGCCCAGAGCGCCAATGGGTCAAAGGCAAGGGCGGCGTCGGCCAGATTGGGTATGGCCGAGGCCGGAACCAGCGACGATGCCCGCCCGCCAGGCATCATCAAGGACGGCAGCGCTGCTACCGAGAAGAGTGGCGTCGACGTGAGGTGGGTGAGGAGGTCGAGCGCATAGCCTGCGGCCTCGCCAGAGACCAGGCCTGGCTCGTAGTCGGGGTCGTCAAACAGCGCTGTGTCCAAGATACGGCTTGGTCCGCTCGAACCTCCGAGGCACAGCAGCTTGATCAGCGTCGCGTCAAGCGCAGAGCCATCAGATGCAGAGTCAAGAGCGGCGGAGACGTCGGCAAGCACACTCCGCACAAGCTCGAGGCCGCCCGAGTCCAGCAACGAGGTCATCGGCGTGTCGTAGGCGGTAAGCGAGACAAGCAGGGCGAGGGCGTGGAGGCGGCAGCCGTTGCGGACGTCCGTCTCGTGCTCACCACGAGCAATGGTGGTAACTTGCGGGAGGAGACCGGCAGCAAGGAGGCGACGGACGGCGGTGGTGGCCGAGGCACGCGGTACGACCGAGCGCGAGATCAAGTTGCGGATGGCGAGGAGCGCGGCCCGGACGAGATAGATCTTGTCCGAGCTGAGGTGGCTCACCAACAGTGCGGCCCACTCGGCGTTGAGTTCGAGCAGCGAGGTCTTTCCGGCAGAACGAAGCTGCTGGCACATGGTCGAGTGTGAGGCGAGCGAGCCGAGGGCCGATGCGGCATGGGCCGCAGTTGCCGGGTAGTCAGAGAGGCGGAGAAGGGTAGTGACCACGTTGGCAAAGTTGGGCTTGTTGAGGACGGCGGTGCGGCGGAAGGCCTTGGACGCGACGTCGGCGAACATGGCCGAAACGACCTCAATGGAGAGCGGGTCGCCGGCGACGTGCGAGGTAGAGGCAAGGTACTTGAGTACAGCCGTGGAGAGCGACTCGGCACGGGTCTCGGCGTAGAGGATCGGCTGGGAGAGGGTGTTGATGTGGAGAAGGGCATAGACGGCCTCACGCTTGACGATCGGCGTAACGTAGGGTGCGGTGCGGAGGAGGATCCAGATCAGCGACGGGACGGCGACGTCATGGATGGCGGCTGCAGTCTCGCGCGAGTGGGCCAGGTTGCGGATGCAGACACATGCGTACTTGGCTGCGTCCTCGGCAACGGTGGTGGTGAGGACGTGGCAGATCGCCCCTACGACGTTGTCTAGGCCAGTGCGGTTGATGATTGTATAGCGCTTGTCCGAGATTGGCGCGAGGGTAAAGGCGGCGAGCTGCTGGACGGCCTGGTTGACGACGGCATTGGTGCAATCCTTGCCCACCATGTTCGAGAGTAGGAACTCAAAGCCGGGGCCGGGGATCTTGAGTGGGGTCTCGAGTGACTTGTGGACAGCTTGCTTGAGGTCGATATACTCGGCAAACGAGCGGGCCTGGAGGTGAAAGGTGCGCCGCTCCTTGTGTGCAATGTCAAAAAGACGGGCCCGCCCTGCGACGAGTTTGCCGACTCGCGCGACTGAACAAGCGAGGTACGGGTGAGCGGGATGACACCGGCAGGTACGGCCGCCTTTTTGGTGCTCTTAAAGTAGTAGAGGAACTTGTCGAGGAGGATAAAGGTTCGCTTGCGGAAGCTGGTGTTGCGGACGCCGCGCTTGGAGAGCACGCCCTCGTACTCGGCAAGGACCGAGGCGCGGAGGTAGCGGATGGTAAAGATGGAGCGGAGGTTGTCGACGTCGAGCGCCGGCAGCTCAATCGACGGTGTCGGGTGGACTGACGACGGAATAAGGGCCGGTGGGATGTTGGCACTGCCTGTGCCATCGCTGGCTTCGGGCGACGGCCGGCGGGCGGCGACGAGCGAGGGGTCACGGCGAACGTGGTCGGCGACGAGGGTGAGGACAGCGGTGATCCAGTCTGCGCGGTCGTCAGCATTCCTCGCAAAGACAGTGATGACTTTGGAGACGGCGACGATGCGGAAGCCAAGCTCTGATCTGTCCTCGGCATCATCAGGCAGGCCGGTGACGTACATGGTGGGCACAGCTAGGACGTCCTTGACCTTGAGCTTGGGCCCCGACTTGACCTGCGTGCAAAGCAGGAGCATGTCGGTAAAGAGAAAGGCCTCACGAACGTCGCCCGAGGCCAGGACAAGCAGGCCCTGGTGGACAAGCGCGCGGGAGTCGGCGACGAGGATGGGCGCCGCGCCGGTCAGCCGCTCCTGCAGCGCGAGCATGGTGTTGACGTTGCGAGCGCGTGAGACCTCGGCGTCGACGTCGACGAGAACTTCCTCGAGCGAAGTGATGATGTCGCTAACAGGGACGGTGTCGGGGTGGGTCGCGGGAGTCGCTTTGAAAACCACTTTGAACAGTAGCAGGTACCGCGGCAGCCGCTGGATCGGCTGCATTAGGAGCATCGAGTACGGGTTGCGGCCCGAGGCATGGTAGGCATCGTCAAGAAACTTGGCCATGGCGGACGAGTCGGCCTTGGCCGTCTCCAGCACAGCCATGACGTACTGGTAGTTGTTGGCGTACGCCTTGTACTGTTTGAGGTAGGGGACGAGCTCGGCAAGTGCAGCGCCTACCGCGGCGCGCGTCAGATCACCGCCGGCCGCCTCAACGGCTGCGTGAAGCTTGCCAAGCGTGGTCTCGGTGAGCTTGAGGAGCGGATCGAGGGTGGACGTCAAGCTGCGAAGCTGTGAGGCCGAGAGCAGCGGCTTGGACTCTGCAAGCATGTCGGTGAGCGGCTCAATGTAAAAGGTACGGAGCAGGCGGAGCTTGTTGAGGTAAGCCTCTTCGGTCTCAATCAGCTCGTTCACCGCAGCAGCGCGGCGATCTGCGAGGAGCACAGACTCGGCCTCGGCCTTGGCTGCCATGATCTCCAGCGGGGCGCGCGCGCGGAAGCCGCGGCGGGCGAGCCACGAGCGGACAGCACGCTGGATGACAGTGGCAGATGCCGAGAACTTTGCCCAGCGGCGCATAGCATCTGCCAAGTTGATGACCTTTCCCCGCTCTGCTTCTCCTGGTCCTTGCTTCCTCTCCTCCTTGGCCTCTGGCGGAGGTCCCAGTGCGAGCGACAGGTTGAGCGACTCGACGTCGTCGATAGCCATGGTAAAGAGGGCGAACTTGTCGACCACACCCGGTGGTACTGGCGGTGGTGCTTCTTCAGCCATGACTGGTTGTGGGGCGTGGGTGGGTGTTGAGGGTCTGGGCTTGGTGGCGGGAGTGGGGTGATGGTCGTAGGGGGGGGGGGGGGGTGCGTGCTAACCTGGGTTGGTCACGTTTGGTTGCAAGCCGTGAGCAAGCAAACACAGGCAGAGAGCAGAGAGCAAGACAGCTGGGGCATGCAGTGGGGCCAAGCGAGGTACGCGCGGGGATGGGGGGATTGATTGGAAGTTTTTCGGGGTGGCCACATGTGGAGATCGATCATTGGTGGTGGTGGCTTTGCATGCCAAGTGATCATCGCCTTCGTTGCAACATCGTGGTCTGGTGCTGGGCCTTCCCGGGGGCTGCGACTGCGGCTAGCCGTCATATAGTCGGGCAAGTGCAGACACAGACACAGCGCGGGAGGGGAGGGGAGAGTGGCCCACTGCACTACACAGCTGCACTCACACCCCGTCGGTGACAGCAGTAGCAGCAGAGGATCTTACAGAGGTATTTCGTTGGTGTCTATGTCGAATACAAGCTCTGCACAAGGTGCTAGCAGCAGCGAGGACGGAGGTCAGCCGGCCGGTGCGGCAGTGGAGGCTGGCGCTGGTACGGGTGTGGAGACTGGAGCTGGTACCGAGACTGGAGTTGGAGCAATGGTAGAGGTGGCGACGGGCGAGGATGATGGAGCCGGTCCGGTGAACAAGAAGCGGAAGCGTGGCGAGGATGTGGGCAAAACGGGCGAGACGACGGCGGGCGAGGCCGTGTCGGCGTCGCCGGCTTCGACGACGCCCAACTTGCGGGTTGATGGCTTTATGTCGCACAGGGTCGATACCATGGCCATGTACATGTGCGGCGAGACGATTGCGCAGCGGTTTGCCGATGCAGGCATCACCAAGGTGGTGACGGTCGAGACGGCCGGCATCGTGACTGGCTTTGTCGTCGCGACCTGCCTCAACATTGACCTTGTGTACGCTCGCAAGAAGCTGCTCCGTGGCCCTTTGCCGGCGTCGATCATCACCAAGCCATACCGCCGCAAAGGCGCAGCGCTCCCGGGCAAGCTCTACCTCTCATCCGAGTACTTTGATGCCTCGGACGTCGTCCTCATCGTCGACTCGTTCCTCGCCACCGGCCATACCATCCTCACCCTCGCCGAGATGGTCAAGGAGACCGGAGCGACGGTCGGCGGTGTGGCGTGCATGATCGAAAAGGCGTGGAAGGCCGGTCGGCAGAGCCTGGCCGCCGCAGGCATCTCACCCGTTGAGTCGCTAGTCGTCATCGAGACCATGGGCTTTGACACCGAGTCTATTGTCTTTGCGTCCGATGCCCGCGATACCGTCGCCGGTGAGCTCCTGGTCGAGAACATTGTCAAGATGGCTGACGTTACTCCGGGGTACGATGCGTAGCAGGTGAAGGGGAAGGAGACAGAGAATGAGAGAGAGAGAGAGTATGTGTGTGTGTGTGTGTGTGTGTGTGTGTGTGTCGTGAGGCGGGTGAAGAGGCCGACCGACCACTCCGGAAACAGCAGTTTGGGCCACCACTCGACGCTCAGAGGTCATGGCACGGCGCGGAGGGCTGCGTGACGCTCCCTTCGACTCGTACGAGGACTATGCGTACTCTGGTTCGGACGAAGAGTTTGACCTTGTTGACGAGGGTATGTGGCGGGTGGCGGGTGACGGGTGGAGGGATTAGGGGTGGGGGTGGTAAGGGGAGGAGGGGGAGGGGGGGGGGGAGGGGGGGCTTGTCGCCAGGCAGGGAGAAAGTCACGGGCGCACGCGGGAGTACGGGGAAGAGGGGAGGTGGGAGGGAGGGGAGGCCACTGCCACCACCGCATGGCTGCTGGTGCTGGCCCACATGGTCGGACTTGGGTCGCGCAGCTGGGAACTCATAAAGCTGTGAGGGGGGGGGGGGGGAACGGGGGCTACTACTGGCTGGCTGGTTGGGGGGACAGAGTCTGCTGCCAAGGCTTCTCAGTTTGTGACGTCCAAGTTTCAGCACTTTGTGCAGGCGTACTCGTCGCAGCTGAGCTCGATCGAGGAGGCGCTGGGCACGTCGTCGAGCCCGCTGTGGTGTGTCGATCGATCTGCGCTGGCGGTGGATGTGACGCCGACAGAGCAGGCCACGTTTCTGGAGCTGGCTGGGACCGAGAACAAGGTGCTGAACAAGATTGTGGCGACGCTTGGGGCACTGCAGTCAGAGGCTGCGCTGCTCGAGTCCGAGGCTGCCACTCAGGTCTTTGCTCCGCTGGCGATGCATGGTGAAGCGCTGACAGGCGACGAGGACGCCGATGATGGCGAGACGCAGGTGGCGATGGGCCGGCTGCTGCCGCTGCTGCAGTCTGTGTGTGTGTTTGTGCGGCGGGCGTACGATGTGGTCCGCAACCTTGTCCACCAGCTGGCGTCGCTCTACTCGCCGGCGCAGACCTTTTTCGTTGTCCGCGACATCCACCTGCGGCCGGCGTTTGAGGCCATCGGTACGGTGCTCCGGGTCCTCATCACGCTCGAAGAGATTATCAAGCAGAATGCGCGGCTTAAGGACGGCTGGGTGCTGTACAGGCGGATGGTGAACAACATGCGCAACGATCCCGAGACGTACGACACTGATGAGGACGAGCTGCGGCTGCTCAATCGGACGCTGGGCGACATCGACACGACGCTCTTTGACGACATGGTGTACCAGAACTGCGTGGAGCAGGTCTTCGACTACGAAGACATTGTCAACGTAACGACAAACCCGACGTTCAAGGCCGAGTTTGGCTACACGCTCAACACGTGGTACCAGGACGTGGCGTCACGGTTGGGCTCGCCGTCGGAGACGACCGAGCGCGGGCAGTACGTGGCGCTGTGCGGCTTGTTTGGTCTCTACTTTACGCTTTACCAGGAGACGCGGCTCGGCTCGCTGTTCAAGTCGCTGTGGGAGGCGTACACGGTCGTCCCGCTCATTCACCTCTACGGCAACGTGGTCTGGGTCCCGACCGATTTTCTAGCGCTGACGGTTCCCGAGTTGATGGGTGCCGTGGCCAAGTCGGGCGATGTCAACGCGGCACGCGGAGCATACCTCTCGCGGCTGGCTTCGGAGCTGCCTTCACTCGCGCGCGAGTTCCACGAGCAGGTCTCCGGGTGGCAGGTGCGGATGGAGTCGGACCTCGACGCGCGAGCCTCGCTCTCGGCGCTGCTCAACTCGCGGATCCAGCTGTTTACGCAAGGCATTGTGCTTGCATACAACATCGGCCACATGTACAAAACAGCGATGGGCCTGCACACACTCCTTCGCAAGCCGCTCACGCCGTCGCGGATCATGGCCCTCTGCCAGATGCTCGAGCTGCTCAAGGCCATCGAGCACACCTACTACCGCCGGTCGCCGCTCATTGCCGACAACCTCGGGGCCATGGTCCAGCAAATGACGCTTGCGCTGCAGGCCTCGCTCGCGCCCATCAAGAGCTCGCTGGAGCAGGCGCGGCGAGTGGACAACACTGTGCTCGATGCGCTCGGGGGCGTTAACCTCGCGCTGGCGATGCTGGATGGGCCAGCATCAGAGGCGCGGCGGATGCTGCTGCACCTCGGCCTCGCGGTGGCCAACTCAAAGTCGGTCATTCCGCCGGACGCGGCCCGCGAGCTAAGCGCGCAGCTGCGGCGGCTGGACATGCTCTGCTCGCTGCAACGGAACCTGTACCTGGCGACCGAGACCTCGTTTGTGTACTGGTCGCGGGTCATTCTCCCGACATACCTCAAGGACGCGTACACGTCGCCGGCCACGGTCCACAAGCTCCCGTACATGTTTGCGGCGCTGCAGGACGCGGCGGCGCTGCTGGCCAAGGTTGAGGACTTTAACGAGAATGTTTCGCTCGCCTCGTTTGTGGACGAGGTCGACGGATACATCAAGGACCACTTTTGGAGCCGCTGGCGCGCGACGTCGAGGTCGAGCTGCGGCTGGCGTCGCACTCGGAGCTGCTGGTGGTGAAGAAGACTCCGTTTGAGGGAACCCGCGACTTTGCGCCGTACTTTGCGCTCAAGCCCATGGTCCTCTTTGACCGGGTGTACGACGTCAAGGACGAGGTGACCCACTACCTCAACGTCATGTTCTACGACCTGACCGCGGTCGCACTCCAGGACTGGAAGGTGTACGAGGAGATGCGCAACCTGGCGGCGGCCAAGTGGGGCCTCGAGTGCACGCCGTCGCACCTCCGCGGGCACAACCAGCAGAAGATGCTCGACGTCCTGGTCATCATGCGCAACATCGGCGCGTTTGTGGCGCGGTACAACTACAACCTCAACAACCAGTTCTTCATCGAGCGGAGCGCGGCGTCCAAGGCGCTCAACGCCATCGACATCTCGCACATTGCGGCGTCGATCCGGACCCACGGCGCCGGCGTCATGAACACTGCTGTCAACTACGTCTTTGGCTTTCTCAAGGACCAGTTCACCACGTTCAAGCACTTTCTCTTTGACGACACTATCCGCTCGCGGCTGATGAAGGACATCTCGTTCTACAAGAAGAACGCCGAGGCGCTCGGAAACGTCTATCCATACGAGCGCGCGCTCCAGTTCCACCGCGACATCCGCAACCTCGGCACGCAGGGCGGGCTCTCGTACCTCGACCAGTTCCGCATCCTTATCACCCACATCGGCAACGCCATGGGCTACATCCGCATGATCCGCTCGGGCGGCCTTCACGCCACCGCGTCAGAAATCAAGTTTGTGCCCGACATTGTCGACATGCTCGCCTTTCAGGACATGGTGGTCGAGGACGGGCTCTCGGCCCAGTCGCGCGACGCCGCCCGCCTTCTTGACTCGCACCTCTCGTCGCTCGCCGAGAACTTTGCCGAGGGCTCCGACTACTTTAAGATCCTCGTCGACCTATTCTCCACCGAGTTTGCGCATCCGGACCTCGCCTTTCTCGCCAACTTTTTCATCATCATCCCGCCGCTCACCATCAACTACGTCGAGTACATGCGCGAGTCCAAGGAGCGCCTGCTCAAGAAGAACAAGGACGGGGCTGCCTTTACCGACGACGGCTTTGCCATGGGCCTCGCCTACATCCTGCAGGTCCTCGGCCTCACCAAAGCCTTTGACGCCCTACACTGGTTCGACGCCGTCTCGGCCCGCGTCGCCGAGCAGGAGGCCAAGGTCGCCGACGGTGCCGCTGCCCGCTCCAAGAAGCGCGCCGACGTCGAGACTGCCAGGCTCACCCTCGACAAGCTGCGTGTTTTCAAGCGCGAGTTTGATCTGCTGTACTTTACGTTTTCAGGCGCGCTCATCTTTTTCCGGAACACCGATTAACAACAGTATGTACCACTAGCGCGCCCACCATCATCATCGATGCGCTGATGTAGGCCGATGCGGGATGCGGCGCAAAGGGGGGGAGGGAGGGAATCTGTAGATAGGACCAGGATATGGATGGTGAGTGATGCCTTGAGAGAGGGAGGGAGGAGGGGGGGGGGGGGGTGATGGTGCTGTAGGCTCAGTAGAAATGACGGTCAGGTCAGATTAACTCATTACAGGGACAGGGATGAGGGAGAGCGTCCATAGGTCCGGACAGAACGTACGGACCAAGGCATACTCTCCCCGTTTCCCGTCCCCCAGTCAGTTGACACGCATGAATATAGGCATCATCGCCAGCAGCATATCCCATCGATGGCGCAGTGTACATTGCTTCTTTGCCTGCTGTGTATCGTACCTTCTATTGTGGCATCCAGCTATCCAGCCATCCATGCGGAGGGAGGGAGCGAGGGGGGGGGAAGAGGGGGGTGAACAAACAAAATGGCCAACAAAAACCAACAATCAATCAATTATCATGACCACATCCACAAGTGGGAGGGGAGGGGACGGGAGGGGGGAGGGGGGGAAGGGGGGAAGGAGGGAGGGAGGGAGGGGGGAGGGGGGAGGGGGGAAGGAGGAAGGGAGGGAGGGAGGAGAGGGAGGGGGGAGGGGGAGTGGGGGAGGGAGGGAGACAAGTGGTGGCGTCAAGTAGTCAGTGTACGGAACGACGATAGTCATAGTCATTCGTAGTCAAAAGATTTAGTCATTAGTTAGTCAGTCAAACGTCAATGACTAAGATGGTGATCAAGACGGAGACACCCCTCTCACACGCAGCATGCCCCGTTCTTCGGCCTTGTGGCAGCTTGTCACGCACCAGAACAGAGAGGCTCCTTGCTGCAGGCTCTGCGGCAAGCAGATTAGCCTCAACAGTTTCAAGTCGACCTCAAATATCAAAAGCCACTTCCGAAACGCCCACAGCGAGGTACTGTCGGCGCTGGACGTTGATGTCCCCACGTCCAGCCAGCAGCTGCAGGCGTACTTCCCCTCGGAAGACCGCTTGAAGGCTGCAAAGCCGCGCGTTGCGGAATACGCGCTCAAGAGCGTGCTGTACAAGCACCGCTCGTTTGCGTCGATCGAAGACCCGTACCTCGCCCACATGTTCGCTGTCGCAGTGGGTTTGAGTGCGACGAGCGTGCGCAAGATTCTACCGTGCGAGAAGCACCTGCGTGAGGGTGTACTCGATCGCGTTTTCCTCAAGTACCGCACCAAGATGCAGGAGCACATTGGGGACGGGCCTATCTCCCTCATCGTCGATGAGTGGACGTCGTCTGGGACGCGCCATACCTTTCTCGGTGTGTGTGCCCAGTTCTACAGTTCGGGAGTGCGCATGACAATCCCCATCGGGTTCAAGGCGCTCACCGCCGATCTCATGAACGCTGTTCGCTCAACGTCTGACGACAGCGCCGAGTACGACACCACATATCTCTCCGCCAACGCCGAGAATCTCGCCAAGGTGGTGAAGCTCTGTGTGACAGAGTTCGGGATTGACTGGGTCCAGGTAGTCGCCTTGTCTAGCGACACAACGGCGCTCATGCCCCGGATGACAAAGCGCTTCCTCGAACTCCCGTGGCATCCATGTCTCTCCCACCGCATTCAGCGCATCGTCGGTGACGTGCTCAAGGCGGTACAGGCTGACAGTGAGCTGGATCCTGCCTTGGTGCAGACAGACTTGGTCTCGAGCCGTGACACGGCCGTACTCGAGATGGGCGGCGTAGGCGAGGACACGGACGACGAGGACGTCGAAAAGGAGGATGGGTTCTCGGAGGTGGCATCGTTGTCGTCGTCAGAGTGGCCGACGCTGAGTGATACCGTTGCATCCGATGACTTTGCCTCTGCCCCGCTCGTGGGAAGCACTGACGCAATTTCTAAGCTGCGCCGCCTTGTCTCTTTCATCTCTCGCTCGTCCAAGGCCAAGCGCACGATGCGCCACTTCATCAACAAGAAGAACATCGAGGCTACGCACGCATACAAGTCCGCGCTGAACTCATATGAGATGGATGTCCAGCTTGGTCAAGTAACCGTGGATGACAAACCGTCTCCACCCGTCCTGGTAACATACACGTCGTTGCGGCCGGACGTGAGTACTCGCTGGGGCTCGACGGTGACTATGCTGGAACGGGCGTCGAGGATGAAGGATGCCGTGGATTTTGTTTCGACTGAGATCGCGGGTGCCCCGGCTAAGTTGACCGCGAGCGAGTGGGACGAGGTACATGACGCTGTGGAGGTACTCCTCACGATCAACAACTCGTGCGTCATGTCTCAGACGTCCGATATGTCGTCCTCCCTTTCGCTCCTTACGATGGTGGGGATTGTGGACGATCTGGCAGAGCTCAAGATCAACAACGAGGATATCCCTAGGATCCAACAGCTGTGCGACATCGCCACCCAGGCAGTGTACAAACAGGTTGCGTACTTGTACAAAGAGGATGCGTGCCTCTTTGCTCTCCTTATTGACACGACTGTCACCAAGGACGACCTTATGTATGTCCAGGGAGTTGTCGCCGACGCCAACAACTCGCTTGGTGTGCGCCATCTGGCGACCGCTGCTGAGGTCCACCATGACATGTGGCGTCGCTTGGCAGACGTCCTTGAGCCCAAGCTCCTGGACATTCTATCCACGCTCCCGTCGCATACTGCGGCGTCATCGAGCGGAGCGAGCAACACGCTGCCGCAAGAATCGCGGGACCCCACGTACTTTTCCCCGAGTATGTCTGCTGCCGGTGGGCCATCCAAGGTGGTAATGGCTGAGCCGGCTTCATCGCCACAGGCGCGCTCGCGGATGGCCGCGGAGCGCGAGGCGCGCGCTCGTAACATTGCCAAGCGCGAGAAGAACGCGGGGAAGCGCCTGCGCGCGAAGAGCGTTGATGAGGTTCGCGGCTGCAAGGTGCGAAAGATGACGGTGAACGATACGCCTGCGTCTGTGGCTTCGTTCAGCAACTACAAGCTCGTCGAAGTGTTCTGCAAGGTTCTCACGGCTACGTTGTACAACAGTCGGCTAATCTCTACCTCTTCAAGTTTGTCCGTAGGCGACGTGTTGGCTAAGTTTGAGGACGTGTGCGTCGGTCTCGAGTCTCGCAAGAACTGGAACCGCAAGGCTGACGTACGGCGGATCCAGGTGCTGTGTGCGAGGTTCCGCTTGTGGGGCCAGGGGATCCTTCTTCCATCGGCCTCCGCTGCCAGCGTCGAACGGCTCAACTCGGTGGCGACAGACATGATGACGAGGAAGCGGAACCGCCTCTCGGCTCTGCGCGCCGAGAAGATGATGCTCCTGCGTGCATGGATGCTTTTCGACTTTGAGCTGACGAAGAAACTGTAGTGACGATACGCATCAGCTGTTAGTCATTTAGTCAGTCATTAGAATCAGTTAGTTAGTCACAGTAAGCCGTTCCGTTCACTGCAAGTAGTGCGTCCGACGTGGTGCTGAGGCGCAATCGTGTGCTTTGTGGCGGTGATCGTAGTCGTGATTGACATCGCTATCGTATGTCGCCTGCCTCGCAAGACACTCGGAGCTTTGCGTGCACTTCTTCTACGTTTTGATATGGCCGTGGCCGTCGCCATCGCCATGGCCGTGGGCGAGACCAGGCCTGGCGCCGTGCCGGGCCTGATCCGAGAGCACGGCGTGGCGCGAGGAGCCGCGGGCTGGGACGTGCGGCTCATGGGGCTGGGTCTGTGGCGGGTGAGGGTGCGCGGCATGGGCCTGCTGCGGGTGTGGCTGGCGGTCAGATGGTCCGGCCGGTGGAGTGCGGGCAGCGTGGATCCGCTGCTGATTGCGGTGGTGGTGGATCTCGCGGCGGAGTTGGGTGACGTAATTGTTGGTGTAGATGTGGGTGTCATCCATGAGGGTGATGAGCGAGTCAGCAAGCTGCTCGCGCATCTGCTCGAGGTGAAAGTTGAAGATGGTGTCAAACTGGATGGCGGCGGTCTGAACGGCGACCGAGTTGGTGGCGACGGCCGCAGTGCGCGACGGCTTGCTTCCGACGGCTGAGCTGTTGGCTTGATGGACTGCAACGTCGTCGAGCGTGGCTAGATCCTCGACGTCGACCTCGTAGATTTCCTCGTACTCTTCGTAGAGCGGCTCGCCGGGCGCAGGCTCGTCGACTGGAACCTGCACAATCTTGCGGCGGACCTTGGCCACCGAGTTGTACAGCCGCTCGTAGCGGAGACAAACAAAGTCCATGACGTGGAAGGAAAACTCTAGAAAAGAGTCGAGGACAGGCGTCTTGGGCAGAGCCAGTGTCTGGACCAGGAACGTGAGCAGGCCGGTCTTGCGCTCGGCCACCACCGAGTCCCAGCTCTCGCCGTAAGAGTACGACGGAGGAAACGCCACGTGCTCCAGCTGCGGATACAGCTCGCGCAGCGTCTCGGCGAGCGCGGCAAAGTCCTCGTACGTCCGATGGATAGTCCACGCAGGCGCCACTCCGTAGCTCAGCGCCAGGACGTACCACACTCCACCGGCGTCCGACCGCACCACATCGTCCAGTGTCACCATCAGGCCGGCAAACGAGTCAACCGGCGACGATGTTACCCGCCCAAGACTCTGCACCTCGTATGACGCCCGCCGCCCGCCGCGCTTGGCCATCCGGAACCGCACCCGCTCAAACGACTTTTCATACTCAAGCTCCGCAGCCCGCCGCCGCTCGCGCTCTGCAGCCCGCCGCCGCCGCCGCTCTTCCCGCGCCACCGCCGCGCGATACGCGCCCATCCCGCCGTCGGCCACAAACGTATCGTAGTTCTGCTGCCGCCGCGCCCGTCGCAGCGACACCCGATCACGATCGCGCGACAGTGCCAGCTCACGGTTCCACGCCTACACTCGATAGAGGGTGTGAGTGTGCGTGTGTGCGTGTGTGCGTGTGTGCATATAGCCTATCTGCCCAATCTCACGCGAGGTGGGGGCAGCCACGTGGCCACGTCGGCGAAGGGACTGCGCCAGCACCACTAGCCAGCGGCAGGCATGTCTGGAGAACCTTCCTCCACAACCGAGTCAGAGAGAGGCCAGAGGGCATAATGAGTAGGTAGTAATAGAAGAGCACGTACCTCCATACGCTCCTTGTCGTCGTCTGTGGGATAGAGTTCGTTGGCGAGGCGAGGAGGTGGCGGGCCGGGGACAGGGAGGCGGGCGTGGAAGAGGGCGTCGGCAGCAAAGCCATGACCCATCTTGCCGCCAGTGCCCCTGCCTAGACGCCCTCCTCCTCTTTCTCCTCCTCCTCCACTCTGGCTGTACGAGTACTCGTCCCCACTGCTCTCGACTACTCTTCCTCCCGTCGCCCTCTGGCTTGCCATCCTCACACTCTGCCGCCGAGTCGTGTGGCGGTCGGTGTCAGCACAGCACAGCAGTGGACGGCGGTGACCGATGGCCCGACCGGACCTGGGCTGGTTTGATGTATGGGAGAGAGGAGGAGAGAGAGCGCGTGTGTGTGTGTGTGTGTGTGTGTGTATGATGGTGAGAGTAGATCATAGGCAACAATCGGATAAGAATCAGACGGGGACAGTCTGCGGGTTTGCGGTCAGGTCGTTGAGGACGACGCCGCCTTCGCCATCGCCGTCCGAGTCGAAAGGCTCTCCCGAGTGGCGATGACCAATGTCGCTGTCGGGGTCCGAGTCGGAGTCTTCGGACGGAAGCTTGGAGAGCTTGAACTGAAGGAGCGACTGGAAGGGGACGCGGCAGATCGGGCAGCGGTTGGAGCGCTGGCGGAGTTGCTTGGCGCATGGCGCGCAGAGGCAAAGGTGGCGGCAGGGAAGCACCGCGGTGTCGCGCGGATCGGTGATGCACACCACACACTCGTTCGACTCGTCGTCGTCGTCGTTGACGACGCCAAAGATATCGTGCAGGAGGTAGTAGCAGTCGGCAATCTGGACTATCTGCTTGAGGACTCGGATGGCGTACCGCCCGCCGGTGGCGGTCAGCGTGCAGTACGTGGTCATCACTTGATGCTGCACGCCCTGGTGGACCGCCATCGGCGCGGTCTCGGCCACAACAACCACCGGATAGGCCACCATCGCCGAGGTCTTGACCAGCTCGGCCTCGTCGTACGCCGCAGGCACAAACTCGTGGCCGGCCGGCACCGCGTATTGCACGTCCATGCCGGCCGAAAACTCGAGCTTGGGCACAGTCACGCTCCCGATAGTCTCAAAGAGGTCGTCAAAGGTCCCAGGCGTGCGCTCGGTCGTCGGCCGTGCCATGTAGTACACGCTCACCACGGTGTCGACAGAGGCGTCAAACTGGAACGAGAGCGAGTACGGCCGGCGGTCCGGCTCGGCAGCGTCCGAGCCCGAGCCGGCGGGCGCGCTGGCAGGCGCGCCAGCCTCGCCCCCGTCCGCGTCGTCAGCCTGCTCCTCCTGCTCACTCTCGCCCTCGGTCAGCGACGAGTCTGAGCCGGTCGCCACCTCTTTGCCTGCGCGCCGGTTGTACTCCTCTACCGACATGCCGCCAAATCCTGCGGTGGAGAAGCCTTGCGCCGTCGCCGCCGCGTTGACCCGCGCCGCGCCCGACGCTGCTCCTGAGCTTGGCTTGCCGCGGACCTGCCCGGCCTCCTCGTCGAGGACTTTTCCGCCGCTGCCGCCCTGTGCGCCGTCGTCGACCGGCTTGAACACAAACGTCTCCTTCTTGACCGTAAACTGGCACGAGATGGTCGTGGTGTACGTCTCCTGCGGTCGGACAACTGCTCCACCTGCCGGCGCCGCATCTCCAGCCCCAGAATTAGCGATGGTGTTCGCGTTGGTGATAGCGTCCGTCTCGGCCTCGGTCGCACCAGCCGGAGCGGCGGCTGGCGGGCCTGCGGGCTGGTTGTTGGCGTTGTTGGCATTGTTGGCATTGTTGCCGCCCGCGGCCGGAGGGCCTTCGTTGACAACCACCGTATTGCCCGACTGAGCGTTGCCCATGTTGGTCAAGGTAGGTAGGTAGGTAGGTAGGTAGGTAGGTAGGTAGGTAGGTAGGTAGGTAGGTGGTGGTGGTGGTGGTGATGGTGGTGGTGGTGGTCGGCCTGGTAGGTCGAACCGTGTTCTTCGCCTGCTTTGTCACAGAGTAAGAGAGAGAGAGAGAGAGAGACACACACACACACAAATACACACACGCACACGTAGACTCGAGCACACACGGGGGTGGACGGAGTGTGGGGTGATGGGGTGAAGTGCCGTGGGTTGTGTCTCGCGCGCTGCTGTCCGGCTCCCTATGCTGGGTGGTGGTGATCGGTGGTGGCAACCTGTGCTGTTGGGAAAAGACTTGATTTGGGTGACGGTCCGCTGTGGGTTGGCTGACGGCTCGCCACATCAGGCCTGCTGTCATAAAAGCGCTACTGGTGATGGCAGCGGTATTATGCTCGTGAGAATGGTTGTGGTGATCGGGATGGGAGCTTGGGGAGAATGGCAACAGTGACTGAAAGGTGCGACATCAGCTGCTTGGGCTACCGATTGGTGGTGGAGCAAGGCCATAGTGTCGTTTACGTGTGTAGGCCTGTTGCAGAGCAGCGGAGGAAAAACGCTCTGCGCTTGCACTTGCGCCTGTATGACATCGGCACAGTCAACCTCAGTTCTCGTACCGGGTGTAGTTGATGCGGCGAAAGTCGACACCGTCGGCAACGCCAAAGTAGAGGTTGCACCGGTACGAGCCGAGCGGAGGGCCCGACCGCTGGGTACACTGGTCGTCGCCCCAGAGGTTGATCACGTTGGAGATGCCGTCGATAGAAAAGTACGGCTGCGGAATGCAGTTGTTCGGGTCGGTGCCCTTGATGATGCACATCGTACCGGGCATGGCCTGGCAAGGGAACGGCGGCGACATCGTAGTCGTCAACTTGTAGATAATTGACGCCGATTGGCAGAACTGGTCCGCAGTAAACTGCAGCTCATAGTGCACGCCAGCTGTGACGCTGGCCAGGAAGCAGAGCCCGATAGCAAGGTAGATCGTAGTCCGCAGCATTAGAATGGTGATTCAGAGAGGTGTGTATCACGTCGCAGAGAGCAACGGGAGGACAGTGTGGCGAGATAACGGTGGCGGAGCGAGAGTCATTTTTTTGCCGCCGTCGCATATGCGGTTCTCACGTGACTCACAGGCACTCTCCCTCTGCACCACCATTATCATATCAGCAACGCCATCATGTGCGTAACAATCTGTATACCCCCAACAACACAAAGAGTCGGCAAGGGAGTCCATTCCCACATCTAAGAGTACAGCCACAGACTGGCAAAAAAGCTGGCCCAGCAGACAACAGATTTATTATCGCCGGCCGCGGTCCACCGCTGTCGTTGCAGATGCCAGTCGCGCCGCATCGCAGGCTGTGCCCCTATTTCGCCCCGGCACGAGCGCTTCTCGCGACAGCAGCCACCGGCGCCGCCACCCACCACCACCACCACCAGGACGGCCAGCACTTTCGACGCCACTCCTCTCCTCTTGCCCCACCATCCTGGCTATGGGCAAGAAGACAGGCTCGTCTTCAGGGGAGCTGACCGACTCTGACGGTGCTGTGTGGTATGCGCGGTGTGTGTGCGGTGACGAGCACTCGTCCCAAGACCGCAAGTGCCGAAAGTGCGCAAAGTCGGCGCTCATTGCGTGCGACCGCTGCTCGCACTGGCTCCATCTAGAGTGCCTCCATCTCGACGATGACGACCTTCCCGAGAACTTTGAGTTTGTCTGTGACTTTGCGATCCTTCTCGTCCCTACGCTGCCTACATCCGCCCAGACTACGGCCATACCGATGACGACGAGGCCGAGGCCAAGGTCGACGCCGACGACGCTGCCGCCAAGGCCAAGGACTCTGCCGTAGCCACGTCCGACTCGGAGCCCAAGCCGGCCAAGAACACCATCCGCTCCGCCTTTGGTGTCCGCGCCGCGCCACCGACCAAAAAGTCCAAGGCGTCGCGCGGCAAGAAGAAGAGCACGGCGTCAAAGTCCAAGTCCAAGTCGCGGCCCAAGTCGCGGTCCAAAGCGTCGACGGCGCGGTCACGGTCCAAGGCAAGCAAGTCGGCGTCCAAGGCTTCGGCGGCGAAGCGGGGCAAGGGAGGCAAAAAGGCCAAGCGATCACGGGCTGGCTCGCGCCGCGAGACCAAGGTCTACATCCACCGCAAGCGCAAGCGGCGGACGACCAAGCCTGCGCCCGCACCTGCGCCCGCGCTCGCTCCTCCTCCTCCACAGGTCAACCATATGAATCCGATGTACATGGCGAACCCATACTCGATGTATGGCTACGTCTCGTCGCCGTACTACGGATTTGCCGCTGCCGCCGGCGGTTACTACGGCTACCCGCACATGCAGCAGTACATGGCGGCCCAGAACCAGGCTGCCGCTGCTGCCGCGGCGCCTCCTCCTCCTCATCCTGCCCAGCATCAGGACGACGGATACTACTCGAATGAGTACTACGAGTACGAGGTCGAGTACGAGTACTCGAACGCATACCCGTCGTACTCGGCCGACGACGCCTCGGCCGACGACGCCGCGGCGATGGAGGCGTGGAAGCCCGGAACGCTCGCCATAGACTGCCGCTCCTTTGGCGAGCTGCCGATGATCAAGCTCCGCCACGAGGTCTTCCGCCTCGACTCGCTCCCCATCGAGTTGCTGATGTACCTGTTCTCGTTTGTGCCGGCCATGAGCAAGATGGCGCTTTATGCCGTCTCGCGTGGTGTTGCCTACGCCGCCCGCCAGCCCGAGGCCTGGCCGGTCGCCGAGCTCTCGTTTGCGGCGACGACGCTTGCGCTGCGCCCGCTGACGGGCTTGGCGCCATCGCTGGTCCACACCAAGGTTTTGGACCTCTCTGGCTGCGCTCTCTTTGACGACACTGCCGCAGGCATGCTCGGCCACGTTCTTGACGGGTTCTCGCTTCGGCGACTGCGGCTCGTTGCCTGTGACGGCTTTACTGGCATGGGCCTCTACGCACTCGCCACGCACCTCGAGGGCTTGGTTGAGCTCGACCTTTCCGGCTGCGCCGGCCTGCTCGACGTCGACAAAGCCAACGCGGCGTCGCCAGTTGCCGCACCGGTCACCCACCCTGCGCTCATGTCGTACGCCCACAAGGCCTTTGTCCTTCTCGTCGCCGCCAACCCCAAGCTGCGGATCCTGCGCCTCGATGGTGCTCAGGTTCCTCCGTCGGCGCTCCGCTACATCGCTGCCACCAGCAAGTCCGGAACCATCCTTGCCGGCCTCCGCGAGCTCTCGGTAGTCGGTGTGCCTGCGGTCGGCCCGCGGCTGGCGTCGGCGCTCCGCTCGCGGTTCCCGCCGCCGGCCGTTGTCCATGTCGACGCTGGCGGCAAGCGCAAGCTCGCCCGCCCGCATCACACCGGCATCCTCTACTCTAAGCTTGCGCCGCAAACCGCCGAGCTCTACGCCGCAGCTCGTCAGGCGCTCGCCGACCGCGACCTCGCCACCGCCGAGAGGCTTGTTCTCGAGGCTACCCAGGCCGCGCCCCACTCGGGTACCCTCCGCACTCTCCTCGGGCGCATCCTTGTCGCCGCCGGCGAGCCGCGGCGGGCCGACGCCACCCGCACCCTCAAAGCCGCGCTTGCCGCCACCTCATTTGTTCCCGGCACTGCCCACGATGCGCCGGCCGCCTACTACCGCCACGCCGCCCAGTTTTCCCCTTCCGAGGTCGACACGCCGGCCTCGTTTGCCCGCCTACGACGCGCGCTCAGCCACGCTGCTCACTTTGGCGTGGGCATCGAAGACGTCCTCGACTCGATGCGTGCCGTCAACGACGCCGTCCGCGCCCGTGCCGCCACTGCCACTCCGCCGCCGCCCGACGTCTCGGACGAGCGAGTTGCCATGCTCATCAAGCACTTTGCGACGTAAACTGTACCACCATATCGCCCTCCCGTTTGCGCAGCTGTTTAATCACCCGTATCCCGCCTAGCTCGGCCCAGCTCGGCCCAGCTCGGCTCAGCCCGGCCCAGCTCGGCCCAGCTCGGCTCAGCCCAAGGCCCGCCCAGCTCAGTCCAGCCTAGCTCGGCCTATGCCCAAGCTCAGATCAGCTTGCATCAGCCTTGCGAATGACAGTACCATGGGTAATGCCCGGGTTGTTAAAGTCGTACGAGCAGTTTGACCAGGCCATGCCCACGCCCATACCAATGCCCACACCAATGGCAGCCATGCGCAGCAGTCGATGACCTACGACCACAGACAACAAACCCATGCACATACGCATACAGTCACGGTCACAGCCACAGCCACCAGTCACCAATCACAGTCACAGTCGTCAGCCACAACCCCGAGCCCAGTCCCAATTCCATCTTCCCTGTGAGTATACCCCTTCCCTCCCCCTCCCCTCCCCTCCCCCCTCCCCTCCCCCTCCCCCCCTCCCGTTCCCTCCCACACAGACATACCACGCAGAAGAGTGACACCCACCGCAAGGCCACCAACAGTGCCCACGGCTGTGTTCACAATTGCATTCTCCGCACACCGGTCAAACTTGGCATTGGCGTCCTGCTCGGCCATAGCTGTCTGTCTCGCTGCCTCGAGTCGCGTGTCTGTCGTCCTCTGCCTTGTTCTCGCCCGCCCGCCAGCCCGCCCGCCAGCCAGCCAGCCAGCCAGCCAGCTCACAAACACACCCATCGGGCTTTAACACGACTAAATATCGAGCATGACTTCAGCAACAGGAACCTGGAGCTTGTACGAGATGAGCGGGACGTCCGAGCCCGAGTTGACGACAAGAGCGGTGATGGCGTCCGAGGCTCCCTCGACCAGACACTTGAGCTGGAGAGCAAGGACGTAGGGCACGCCTGGAACCAGGAGCGGGAGTGGAAGAATAGACCGCGGCATGCTATACACTTCGGGGTTGTGCCCGATGACGACCGAGAGGCCCGAAGCGGCCGACGGCGACGAGTTGGTCACGGTGATCTTGACAAGGAAAGACGGGCCGAGGCCCACAATCTGGGCCAGGAGCCGGAGCGATAGAGTGACCTGCGGCGCGTGGTGCGCGGCCTCGCTATCGCTCGCCGACGGCAGCGCCGCCGCCGTCACCGACGCCGACGTGCCGGCCGACTGCTGCAGGAGCTTGACGTACTCGCGAAGGGTGTTGAGCTTGAGCTGGAAGAGCGCCTTCTGGTACGTCTGGTGCATACCGAGTGCGGCCGAGTGCTCACGCTTAGCCTGGTCCAGCCAGACCTGCGTCCGCTGCGGAAGGGCGAGCGGAACGGTTTGCTCGGCCAGCGGGCCCGTCGCTCCTGCCGATGAGGTCAGTGCAGAGACTTGCGAGCGCGGGAGCATCTTGACCGAGAGCGCCCCGGACTCGTGCGCAATAAGCAGCGTCCGCTGCTCGCGGTGGTAGCATCCAAAGACCATGCCGGCCGCCGGTGAGTTGAGCTGGACCACAGAGACCAGGGCCCGGCCCGAGAAGATCCGCAGCTCGGCCGAGGCCAGCGCCACTGCCAGCGAGGTCAGATTGCGCATCTTGAGAAAGATCTTGGCCATCGAGAGAATGGGCGAGTCAAAGTGGAGCGAGTACCGCTTCTTGCCTTTGGCGTGAAAGGCGTGGACCTTGGCGTCGGCCGTCCCACCAGCACCGTCTTGAGGCCATCCATCTCTAGACCGAGCGGGAGCGACTCGAGCTCGATGGCCTTGCCCTGCAGCGCCCAGCCTTGAGCGTGTACACCCGTCCGTTGCGGCAGGCAAAGGTGATGCGGTAGCCGACCGAGTACTGGCCGGCCACCGCCACAAACGCCGGCGCCGACGGCAGCGAGACCTGCACAGCAATCTCTAGTCCACGCGACGCGGCGTCGAGAATGAGCGCCCGCCGGTCCTCGGTCCCGATGACCAGCATGGTCTTGTCGGCGTCGTCGTCAAAGTTGCGATGGAGCGTCGCCATGCACGTGATAACGCCCGGTCGCTCCAGCGCCACCCCGCGCGTCTTGTCGATGTACGCCTCGATCTCGCTCGGCGAACTGCACTGCATCACGTCGAGAGAGAGGAACGAGAGCGCGTCGTGTGGCGCAGTGTCGTACAGCGCGCGCAGCTCGGCCGCAGCGTCGGCCAGGTCGACCGTCGGCGGCTGCTGCCGCATCTTGGCCCACAGCTCGGTCTCGCCGGGCACAAGCGGTGCCGGTGGGAGCGAAAACTTGTAGTACGGGTGCATGTTGCGAAAGACGTAGACCGCGTCGCCTGATGCCACTGCCACCGCCGCCGACGCCGCACCAACCGCCGAGCTGCCGGCACCGGCCCCACCGCCGCCGCCGCCACCGCCGCCACCGCCAGACGCACCGATGTGAAACGTGACCACCGCCGTGGGAGGATCCAGCAAGCGCGACTCGTGCGCCAGAGCCTTGCCAGTAAAGACCTTGAGGACTTTGCTGAAGTCGCCGACCACCAACGAAGACTCGCCGTTCCCATGGATGTCGCCGAGAGCCATGCAAGCCGGTCGTGTCCGCAAGCCGGCAATGGCGTCTGTCCATGCCTCCAGCCACGTCGCACCCTTATTCTTCCGCTCTGAGCCTCCAACACCACCCAGTCCTCCGCCTTCACCACCTCCATCACCTCTGCTTCCGTCTCTGCCCGACCTCCCGCCGCCACCGGTGGTCATGTTGGAGCCTGTGGCCGTCACCCGCAATGTCCGTCCGCCCGACGACGCCATCTCTGTCTCTTTGCCCTACCCAGCCGTGTGGACGGTGAAGATGTTGACTCTTGCTTGAAGGGAGGGGGGGTGTTGATGTGAGAGGTGAGTGACGAGGGAGAGAGGGGGAAGGGGAGGGGAGGGGGGGCGCGGGGAGGTCATTGTCTGCTGCCGGCTGGTCCCTCAGGAGGCGTTCAATCGTTCATTCGTTTCGTTCGTTCATTCGTCCGTTCGTTCGTTCGTTCGTTTCATCGTTCGTCCGTTCGTTCGCTTCATCGTTCGTTCGTTCGTTTCATCGTTCGTCCGTTCGTTCGCTTCATCGTTCGTTCGTTCGTTTCATCGTTCGTCCGTTCGTTCGTTTCATCGTTCGTTCGTTCGTTCGTTTCATCGTTCGTCCGTTCGTTCGCTTCATCGTTCGTCCGTTCGTTTCATCATCGTTCGTCCGTTCGTTCGCTTCATCGTTCGTCCGTTCGTTTCATCATCGTTCGCTCGTTTGGTCTGGCAAACGACTCGGCCGGCGGCAGGGAATGGTGGTGGGCGGCAGCACGGTACCATGACCACCTCTGGCCCACCCACTCCTCGTTGCGACCTCCCATCTACACACTCACCACTTACACATATGTTTGCTACTGCTGTGCGGACGCTTGCCTCTGTGGCTGGACGAAGGCTGTCGACGGGCAGTGCAGCTCCGGTGGCGGTGGCTATGTTTGGAGCACCCGGCTCGGGCAAGGGCACCATTGCCGAGTGGCTTGTCCGTGACTTTGCTCTTGGTCATCTCTCCACGGGCGATCTCATTCGGGATGCCCTCTCTGATGCTGATTTCCTTGCCACCGACAAGGGCAAGGCCATCAAAGCCACCATCGATGCCGGCAATCTCGTCGGTGACGACATCATTCTCGACCTCCGTACGCCGCCTCGCAACGATCTCCCCCTCTCCCTCCCCACCGCCTCCCCCTCCCCCTCCACTCACCCCCTGCCATACTGCTGCACAGTCAAGCCCAAGATCGATGTTGCTGCCGCGCCGCGAATCATTCTCGACGGCTTCCCGCGGACGCTGGTGCAGGCCAAGATGCTTGACGCCATCCGCCCGGTCGACGTTGTTCTCGAGGTCGATGTGCCTGCCGAGGAGATTGTCCGCCGCCTCTCGGGCCGGCGGGTCCATCCGGGCTCGGGCCGCATTTACCACGTCTCGTTCAACCCGCCCAAGGAGGAGGGCAAGGACGATGAGACCGGCGAGCCGCTTGTCCAGCGCGACGACGACAAGGAGGAGGTTATCCTCCACCGCCTCGAGATCTTCAACGACCAGAAGCAGCCGGTCCTCGACTACTACGCCTCTCTCGACAAGGTCATTTCCGTCTCGGGCACCGAGTCTAAGGTCATTTACCCGGCCATGCGCGACCGCCTCATTGCCACCGGCCTCGTTTAATCCTTTACGGTATGGAATGGACAAATCTGTCCATCGCGCAAGCCGCGCTCCGCGACGCTCCGCATACGGCGCAACGTCCATCAATAGCGGTAAAAGAGTAGTTGTGTTAATGGCTGCTTTGGCCACACGTGAACCACAACAGAAAACAGTTGGCGACGCAGACATGGACGCCGCACGCGGCGCAAAAGGTCCGCGGCCACGATCGATCGCTTTCCATGAAGCTTCCTGCAGGCGAGGCAGTCGCGTCGCAGAGCAACTTGTTGGGAAAGTGGTGATGACGAGCAGCCGCTTCAGGGGGACGCTTCCGCTTGAGCGATGGCGCGGCGCTGATGGCGTCGGCGCTGGCGGCAAGAGGGCGACGATGATGTCGTAGAGAAAAGCCAGGCGAGTCATGGCGGGGTATGGGCTCGCATCAGCGTAGAGCGCGTACGCGCTGATGAGCGCGGCGTCCAGAATCCAGTACAAGAATGGCGTGCCACCACTTGCGCGGCCACGCCGACCGGCAAGCTCGTCCGTCGCAAGAAGATCCACAACGTCTTCGTGCTCTCCCGTCCGGCCGCGGTGTTCACCTCTGTCATGCTCTCCTTCCCGGTCCTCGGGTCGTCAACGACAAGCTCCGCACCGTCCGCGCCCGCCGCTCTTCCGGATCGGTGCCGTACGGCACCTCGCGCGCCTCGCGCGTGCTTCCGGGCGTCCGTCACAGCGACGTCAACTTGGGCATCCTTCAGGTGGGCGTCTACGTGTCGACCGCCTTCACGTGCAGGCGCGCCTCTCACCGGGAAGTCAATCATTATCGAGTTATTCACTTTGAGACGCGCGACAACGCGTCCGAACGACCGTACCGCTAAGGGATAAGTATACGCCTTAAAGCTGCTCATGCTCGCGCATCTCAGTCGTGTGTGTGCCGTAGTACTGCTCCAGCGTCCGCCGCCGCGCCGCGCCGACCTCTGACGCGCCGCTTCCCAACACCGGCACTGGCTGGGCGGCGATCGAGTCGCGCGCCCACCGCGCGCCACCACTCCCTCCGAGCTGCGACAGCGGATCTGTCCCATAATACTGGCTGCGCATCACCGAGCGCGCGATGCCGCCCCGCGACTCGCTCCTCACGCTCTCTGCTGCAGCCTCGGGGCCGAGGCTCACTCCGGTCGGCCGCCTCGTCGACGCCGACGTCGGCAGCTGACCTGCCGCGTCCGCCACTCTCTGCCGCCGCGCCCGGTCGGCAGCGCGCACCGCCGGCGAGCCGGCGTACGCCCGCGATGCAATCGAGTCGCGAGCGTAGCGATCAAACGGCAGCGCAGTGGTCACCCGCGGATCCTCTGTTGTTGTCGTCCCGTACGTTGCGAGCATGACCGCCCGCGCCCTCGACGGGCCGCCCGCTCCGTGGCCGGCCGTCACATCCGCCACCGTCGCCACCGTTGGTGCCCACTCTCCAGAGTTGACTGGAGGAGGCCCGTCTGGCGTCAGTGTGTGCGTCCCATAATACCGTGAGATCGTCGTGTCGCGCGCGATTGACCTCGAGCCGGCCAGGTGGCGGACACCGTCGAGATCGGCCGTGCCTGCTTCGCCGCCTCCCCGAGTCCGCGTTAGCAGCAACGGACTAGGCACTCCATGCTCCACTCGGGGTCTGTCCTCCGAGCTATGGCCCGACCCCCTGCTTCCACTTGCCTGCATCGCACCGCTGCTCCCCACCTTGACGCCAGCGTCAGGTGCCAACGGCTGCAGCTCCTCACCCGCATCCGCACCCGCACCCGCACCCGCACCGCACCCACCACTCCGCCACTCCGCCACTCCCGCCACTCTGCAGATGCTATCTTCGGTTCAAGATATCTTCCGTTGGTGGGCAACGCTCACTACTCCATCATGAATGCGCCTTGACCCTCCTCAACAGCGTAAAGCAGCTTCTCGCGGAGTTGGTCGTACGAGCGGTAGACCGGCAGATCGATGCGGAGGAAGCAAGTGTGGGCGGCCGGGAGCGAGTTGGGCGAGCCATTCTTCTTGTCAATGGTAAACTGCTGCTTGCCGTTGGAGCCGTAGAGCTCGGCAAACCCGCCGAGCGGGAGCTTGGACGTGCCGGTGACAAACTGGAGGAGCCGCGAGCGCTGCTCGGCAGAGAACGAGCGGACAGCTTTCCAGAACCATTTGATGACCTTGTGGCGGCGATGGAAGGGCGAGCGGTAGATGGTGTTGCGCTCCCAGTCGTCGACATCGATGTCGTTAATGCCGCCAATGAACAGCTCGAGCTCCTTCTCGTCAAAGATGCCCAGCGCGTCGATGGGGATGACCTCGCCGAACCCGGTGAGGAACGCGTTCATCTGGTCCTTAACCGAGTCGACGAGCCGGAAGTTGACAACCAGCCTCACGTACTCGGCCTTGTTCTCGTTGGTCACGTCTATGTCAGCGCCGCCGGGCTTGAGCTCCACCTCGCGCGTCGCGCCAAACTCCTCCAGTGAGTCGGTGAAAGTCTCGTACATGATGTCCGTGATGTCATTCTCGAGCATCCACTTGAGCGACCGCGCGTACTCGGCGTCAACAAGCTCGAGGTCTTCGACGTCGGCCGGCTTGCCGAGCATGGCCTTGTAAAAGTGGCGGACAAAGAAGGCGTCCACAAACTTGTGGTTCAGGACTGCCACCGCCATGATCCGCCCGATGGCTCGGAAGTACAGCAAGTGGTCCTCGTTGATGTTGGAGAACCGGTTGATCTGCAGCGTGTAGTTGTCCGTGGCAGAGTACTCAAAGAGCCCGTAGTACGGGTTGAACATCTCGCGCGAGATCTGGAAAAAGTACTCGCGGGAGACGCCGCCGTAGTCCAAGCCCTCTTCGCCGCGGAGCACAACACGGTACCGCTTCTGGAGCTCCGATGGATCCTTGCTCATGATGGCAGGCACTGTGTCTTGGAACATCGTCTCGCGGGCAACCTTGACAATGCACTCGCCTTGCGCCAGCGGGTGGTGCGCATGAAAGTACTGCACCTTGGCGGTAAAGTTACGCTGGTACTCGGGCACAATGATCGTTCCGCCCGTCGCCACCCCGCCCACAAGCCGCGGGTCCTCCCATGTCGTCGTCCGCGTGTTGTGGTCCACAAAAAACGTCCGCCCGTCCGCAGTCAGCCGCTGCTCCCACCCGGCCGGCAGCGGGCCAAGCTCGCCTCCGCCGCTACTCGCTCCCGGCACCGTGACCGGCGCCGGTGCCTCCCAATGCGTCGTCCGCGTGTTGTGGTCAACGTAGTACGTCCGCCCACGCGCATCCGTCCGCCGCTCCCATCCCGACGGCAGCCCAGGTGTGGTCGAGCCGGCGACTGCCGACGCGCTGGGCCCTTCAGTCGTGCTCGCCCGGCTCCCGCTTCGCCGCGACCGCCGCTCGCGTCGCTCCCGTCGCCGTGACCGCCGCGATCGCCGCGAACGACTGCCGTTCGTCGGCCGCTCCCACTGCGTCGTCCGCTGGTTGTGATTGACGTAGTACACCCGCCCGCGCCCGTCGACTCGCTCCTCCCATCCGTCGGGCAAATCACCAGCATCGTCGTCGTCTTCGTCGTCATCGGAATCAGACGCCGACGCCGCCGCTGTCGCTGCACCCGCCGCCGCACCGCCACCGCCGCTGCCGCCACCGCCGCCGCCGCCACCGTCGCCGCGGCTACTCGTCCGCGGATCCTCCCAGGATGTTGTGCGGTCGTTGTGATTCACAAAGTACACTCGCCCGTTGGCCGCCCGCCGCATCTCCCATCCGTCTGGCAGCGGCTCTTCTCCGGCAGCCGTCCCGTCCGCCGCCGTCGCTGTCGTCGAAGTCGACGCCGTCGGCGACGCCACCAGCGCCACACGCGACTGATACTGCTGTCGCGCAGCCTCCTCCGACTCTGCCTGAGCCCTCCCACCAGAGCTTGCACTGGCGCTCCTCCCTCCTCCCCCAGCTGCGCTGCTAGACCCTCCACCGCCAGCACTGGTCAGCCGCGGGTCGTTCCACGACGTGCTCCGCGTCGTATGGTCGACATAGTACTTGCGTCCGCGCGAGTCGACCCGCTCCTCCCAGCCTAACACACACACACACACACACACACACACACACACACACACACGCACACAGACATACACACATGAGTAATGACCACCTCCACAACTTCCCCCCCCCCCCCCCCCCTCCCACCCACCCACCCCCCTCTTCCCACCCACAGCCACTGCTTTCGGCTGACAAACCACTCGCACGTGTGGCTGGAACGAACGCAACCAGTGTACGGACGACCGAACATGGGCCAAACCCCCAAACCCCCAAACCCCCCCCACACACACACACCAGCAACCACGCCCTTCCACCCTCGTACTGGCTCATCCTATACACTACATACCGTCTGGAAGTGGGCCCAGATCATTAGTCTCCTGTGAAGAACTCCTCTGAGTAGAGCCTCGCCTTCCTCGCCGACGCATGGCTCGGTGCGCCCTGGGTGAGGTGGTGGTCTCTCTGGGAAGGAAACGATGGTGTGCCATGGTCAGCCATTGGCCAAATGCCATTGTCCTCACACGGAAGGGCACGGGTGGGGGAAGGGGCGGGGGGGGGGGGGGGGCGGATTCTCGGAAGTGAACGTCAACTGTACACCGAAAGCCCCCATT
>NW_013657671.1:369851-386113 GCF_000142905.1 Thecamonas trahens ATCC 50062 | reverse complement strand
CGATCGGTGCTGGGAGGGGGGCTTCTCGGAATGAACTCAACTGTACACCGAAAGCCCCCATTCCGTCAGCGGCGCATCAGTCACCGATCGGTATCGGTATCGATGTTAGGTACAGCTACGAAGGGTATGGTGATGTGGATCGTTGCTGTGAGGGTCATGATGCACGCTGATCGGACGTCTCCCTCTGATCGCGGTGTCAGCGGGGTGGGGGTAGGGGCGAGACGCGAGGGGAGCAAGCATCCCTACCACCACCCCCCACCACCCCCCCGGCTGTTCATCGGAGCGTGATGTGCCTCGGCTCTTGTCGCTGCCCGCAGAAAGCCAGCGGTCGAACCGTCGTCGCACTTCATTCATCCCCCCACCAGCCTCAAGCCACGCCACCTCTCCGTCATGCTCCGCAGCATCTGTTTGTGGAGAGAAGCCAGGACGGGCCTGCGCCTGCTGCAGACACAGCCTTTGGCTGCTGCGGCCTTTGAGTATGCCTCGGTCCTCACGCCGGGTCTCCGCACCCGCGCCGAGGCTCTGGCTGGCGAGGCCGAGGCGCTGGCGGCGGCAGGCGCCGAGGCCGCCGCCCGCGGTGAAGCGCCCGATGCTGCGGCCGGACGCCGTGCGGCCGAGCTAGCTCATGTGGTGGCGCTAAGCCAAGAGGTCGCCAGCCTTACTGCTGACATCGAAGCGCTCAACGAGCTGATGGCCGAGGACGAGGCCGCCGGCGAGGATGACGAGGCCGCAGCCGAGTTTGCTGAGCTCGCTGATGGCCTGGCGACGGCCGAGCGTGCGCTTCGTGCTGCGCTCGTTCCGCGCGATCCCGAGGACGACGCTGATGTCGTGCTGGAGATCCGTGCGGGCGCCGGTGGTGGTGAGGCCTCGCTCTTTGCTGCCGAGATGTTTGCCATGTACTCCAAGTACGCTGCCCGACGCGGCTGGCGGGTCGATCTGCTCGCCGAGTCGGTCTCGGCCGTCGGCGGGAGCCAGAAGGTGGTGGCCGAAGTCAAAGCGCCATCCAAGCGGGCGTATGCTGCGCTCAAGTACGAGTCGGGCGTCCATCGGGTCCAGCGGATTCCCGAGACCGAAACAACTGGGCGGGTCCATACCTCGACCGTCTCGGTCGCCGTCATGCCGCTGCCCGACTCGGCGCTCGGCTCGGCCAACGCCGACATTCCCGAGTCTGATCTGCGCATCGACACCTACCGCGCTTCGGGCGCCGGCGGGCAGCACGTCAACACCACCGACTCGGCCGTCCGCATCACCCACCTCCCCACCGGCCTCGTCGTCACCATGCAGGACGAACGGTCGCAGCACAAGAACAAGCGCAAGGCGCTACGCATTCTCGGCGCACGGCTGTACGAGCTCGAGATCGAGCAGCGCCAAGCCGAGCAGGCCACGCTCCGCAACGCCCTCATCGGCTCGGCCGCCCGCTCGGAGCGCATCCGGACCTACAACTTTCCGCAGTCACGCGTCACCGACCATCGCATCGGCCTCACTAAGCACGATATCGATGCCATGATGGCTGGCGAGCTGCTCGACGAGTTCTCTGCCGAACTCGATGCTGCTGCCCTCGATGACAAGCTCGCAGCACTGGAGGCTGAGAGCGATGCGAGCAAGTAGTCGACCATAACTCCCCGAGCCGGCATGGCTCCCATTGAACCACCTGCCGCATCATCGACGTCACCCTGCGACACCATCGATCGATGTGGGGCATGCTGCACCCCGCTCGGCCGGCTCGACCTGCTCGACCTCGATCCCGATCCCGACCGAGGTCACCCACTTTCCTTCCCGTTGGCCTACACACACAAGCACACACCTCTCCCCCCCCCCCCCCCCCTCCCCTACACACACACGCAACGTCTCACGTCATGCCTGTTGACCGCCGTGAAAAACTGCGGCTGCGCAAGGCCAAACTTGCCGCCCAGAAGGAAGCCCGGCTCAAGGTGGTGACCGAAGGCGCCGACCTCCCGACTCCTCCTCCTCCTCCTCCGGTCACCACTGCCACCGCTTCCACCATCGCTGCTCCTGTTGCTGCCCCTAGTCATGCCCCTACACCTCCGGCATTCTCGCAGATGATGCCGCCAGCAACGGCTTCAGGGGCTGGGCCTGTTGATCCTACCCTTCAGGCCATGATGCAAGCCCTGGCCGGGATGGGTGGTGGCGGCGATGGTGAGGCGAGTGCCTCTGGTCCGGCTATGATGCAGGCTCTGGCGGCGATGAGCGGCGGTGATGGCGATGTGGCAAGTGCTGCTCCTGCTATGATGCAGGCCTTGGCTGGGATGGCTAGTGGACAGGGGGGAAGTGGTGCTCCTTCCGTATCTGGGGCTCCCGCTGCTGCGGGCGGTTCGGCCATCGCGCCGCCGGACATGCTCGTCCGGGTCCTGATGGCGGTCATGCTTCTGACTTACGCCTTACCGCTCGATGCGTTCCGGCTCCCGTTCCTCCTCCCGCCGCTTGCCATGTACTGGCTCATCTACGCGCTCTGCTTTGCGCTTTCGGCACGAACCTTCCTAACCGGACGAAGTCTGGTCATGGGCCTCTTCCCCATCGCCAAGGCTGCCTACGCCTGGCTCTGGCTCGCCGCCGGCGACTACTGCCTCGTTGTCGCTGTTGCTGTTATCCTTAATACCTTTGTATTCCCTCGCTCGGCGCCCACCGCAGCCGCACAGCCGGGCGAAGTCGGTGTCGACAATCTCTTTGACGACGACTGGTGAGTAGCGCTACAACTCGCTCTCGCCGTCTTTGTCCTTAAGCTTGACCGTTGAGTCAAGGACGAGGAGGAACTCGCCTGCCGCACGCAGCAGCTCCGGATCGGTCTCAAAGTCCTTGAGCTCGGTCGTCATCGTTGCGATGATGTGCGCGTGTCGGACCTCGGTCGTGGCAAACGCGTCGGTCCGCGCTCGCGCAATGTGCTTCCAGTCACGGAAAATGCCGACAATGGCGGCCGCCACAAGGCCCGTCACCGCCACGCACAGCGCCACAAAGAGGCGCACCTCGCCGCCACCGCTTGCCGGCCTGGCCTCACTCCGCTGGAGGAACGACGCACCGCCGACCGTCAGCACCGCGATGATGCCAGCGTGGAGCCAGAGGTCGATGTTGTTGTACAGCGGGTTGTAGTACGGCTGGATGCGCGCGAGAATCACCACGTTGCCCACGAGCACGCCCAGTAGCAGCCCAATCTGTGTCAGCTGGTACTCGGAGACAAAGAGGAGGACCAAAACGAGGACAAGTCGCTTGATCAAGTTTGCCACCTCGCCCCAGTAGTACGCCTTGCGGTAGAGCCGGTAGAGCGATCCGAGTCGCGCCGTCGTCTCGGGCTCGAACAGAGTCGTCGACGACGCGTACATCATGCCGGCGAAATAGGCCGGCATGCCGATGACAAAGATAATGACCATGGCAGCGCCGAGCGGAAAGACACTCCACCACGAGCCGTTGAAGCATGCCGAGCCGGGGTCGGCATCGAGGACGTAGCTGCCGTTTGGCATCCGGGTGCAGTCAAAGATGATGAGCGCGAGCTTGGAGAGCGGAAGGTACGCCACCGGCCCGAGCGAAAACGCAAGCGTGTCGATGAGTGCCCGCGGCGACTTGTCGCGGAGCGGCGCAAAGAACGCCAGGAGCCCGACCCGGCCCGAGAGCGCCCGGAGCGCGAGTAGGGTCCCGCAGGTGACCACGCACACCAGCGATGGGAGCAAGATCGAGAGAGCGTACTTGGCGTAGAACGAGCGGAGCACACACTGTGAGCCAAAGCTCACGCCCATGTTGGCAAGATTGAACACGCCGAGCATCGTTCGCGCCCGGCCCGACCACTGGTACTTGGCGCTTCCAAGCGCGCCCACCACCTGAAAAGCAAAGACCGTCATCGAGAGTGATGCAGGCATGACCACGGTCCGGAACCGTCGTATGTGCATCGCAAGCGAGTCACCGCCTCGGTTGGCCGAAGCTTCGTTGTCCGGCGACGCCGCGCGTGAGATGAAAAAGCCCATTCCTACTGCAAGCCCCGCCGCCACCACCACCGCGGCGAGCACAAAGCCCGAGAACGAGCCGGCCGCCACCTTGGGGCACTGTCGGCACGCGCCGTCGTCGGTCGAGTACCATCCGCTCGCGCATGTGTTGCACAGGTACCCGCGATAACCGGCCGCGCACCCGCCATCATCACAAGCGTTGGGCCGAAAGCACCGCACAAACGTCTCGGGTCCTGTAGCAAAAAAGCCCGCCCGTGGTGCAGGCGTCGCCAGCCCACCAGCACACGACGCGCCCGGCGGACAGGCGATGCACACAGTGCCGGCGCGCCCGCCTGGCTCATAGTAGCCCGGCACGCAGGTGCAGTTTGCAATGCTCGACGCGCCCGAGTCGGTGGTCGTCAGGAGCGGGCAAGCCTTGCAACTGCGGGCAGAGATGCTGTCGGAATACGTGCCAGGCGCACAGAGTGTGCACGGGCCTTCCAGCGTGGCCGTCATAAACCCCAGCTCGCAGTGCTCGACCACATCGACCCGCCATGGCGAGCCAGGTAGAGGCAGACCCTCGATGTTGACCGTGAGCAGGTAAGCTCCGCCCTGTGCTGGCGTGTACGTGCACGTGTACCGCCCATCGCGCCCATCGACACACACCACCGATGCCGCCCCGGAATCGGCCACCATTGTTGCCACAATCGTATCACCACCCATGCCCCGCGCATTGCCGTACTCGTCAAAGGCCTCGATCACAAACGTGGAGAGCGAGCCGACTGTAGCATTGGTCAGCCCACCGCCGTTGGTGACACAACTAGGCCCGTGCGTCGCTGCAGGCACCACAGTCACCGTGTACGGGTTGTGCGTCATCGCCACCAGGTTGACTCGTAGATCAAGCTGATACACGCCGGGTGTTGTCGACACAAACGTTGCCGAGTGCTGCCCCGAGCCGAGCCACACCTGGCTGGACACAGGCCCGGCAGCGAGCGGAAACGCAGTGTCGTAGAGACCCACCACGTCCGTCGCCGAATCGACCACAATGCCGCTCGACTCTTTCGTTATCACATGGACCACCCATTCCTGCCCGGCGGCCAAGATCTGCGGATCCGCCGCATCAGTCGTCGACACGCTGGCATCGACGTTGGTCGCCACCACCGTCGCAGTTGTAGCAAGCACTCCGCACGAGCTGCTCCCCACACGGAGCAGGATGGAGCATGAGCCGACTGCTGGGAGAGCGATCGAGCCGGCGCTACGCCCAGAGGCCGTCCCGGAGCAGAGCGGACCGAGAAAGCGCCACTCGTAGAACCCGGTGGCATCGGCGTGGATAGCCACAGAGATGTTGACCACCGAGCCGACACCAGCCACTCGCGGCTCAGATCCGCTTCCGCTCGCCCCGACCGTCAAAACTTCGTGCGGCGGCGGTGGGATGCCCACATGCACAAACTCGCGGGCGGGATTGGCAGCCGAGCCTACAGTATGCCGGCCAGCGCTGCCAAACGCCACTCGAGCCATTCTCGGCGTCTCGTCAACCACCGTCGCTCCAGCCATCCATAACCACGGCTCGGTGTCCGACTTGCTCACATTGACCTCGGCATCAAGACAGAGTGAGAACGGGCCAACTGAGACGCTAGGCTCGGACGACAGAGGGTACTTGTCGTTGTTGATGGTCACCGCGCCGAGAGCATCGTAAACATCAATCGCTTCGCCTGGCTCGCCTGCTCCACCATTGCCACCCCTTCCACCATCGCCGCCGCGCCCGCCCTTACCGCCATTCTTGGTCTCGCCAAGCAGCCCGATGCCTCGGGCTCCACCGTCGCCGCCCTTCCCACCAGGCCCGCCGGGTCCGCCAAGCCCGCCGGCGCCAGGAGATCCAGCCTGCGCAAAACAATCCAGCACCTGACCGCCTGCTCCCGACGCCGCGTAGATCGCCGAAGAGCATCCGCCCCCCCCAGCCGCCACCGCCGCCATAGCCGCCCGATCCGCCGCCACCACCACCGCCGCCGCCACCACCACCACCAAGCGAGCACGCAAAACAATCCTCGCCAAAGCCTCCGGATCCGCCGCTTCCACCGCTTCCGCCAAAACCGCGGCCTCCGCTCTCGCCGTCTCCGCCCGGCTGCCAGTAGTCTAGATTGTGGCTTGCCGCGCCGCCAGGCGATCCGGTAGACCCGACGTTCCCTGGCCATCCATGGTTCCCATGCCTTCCATGACTATCCGTGACAATCGGTGTTGTTCCCGAGCTGAATGAGCCTGGCGATGTGCCACCAGCTGCGCCGGCACCGCCCTGGCGATCTTTTTGGCCACCACCGCCGCCGCCGCCGCCGCCGCCGCCGCTCCACGGCGTGGCCGCAGGTGCATCCCGCCCATCCCAGCCAGAAAAGCCAGTCGAATCGCAGGATCCTGATCGAGATGCGCCTAGACCTCCGCCCCCGCCACCTTCGCCTCCTTGGCCGCCATTGCCGCCGTATCCGGAAAAGCAGCCATTGTCGTCGCTGCCATCTGTGCCTGGCTCGCCCAACTCGCCCAACTCGCCGACCAGTCCAGCGTCGCCGGCTTTGCCGCTAGATGCCGCGCCAGGCACAATCGAGCACCGCACAATCTGATAATCTATCGAGTTGCGGATGTACAAGCCGTAGGACGAGACGCCGCGGAAGCCGGACGTCGCCGGCGCGTCGTCGGTCACCACAGTCAGATCCTGCAGTCGCCAGTCGGTCTTGGACACCGCTTCGACCGCAATGTAAGCGCCCTGGTCAGGCGCGTTGATTGTGTAGCTCGCTCCTGTTCGATGCAGCACTGTGGCAGCACTGTTGCTCTTGCTCCACATTCCGGCCCCAGCGTACGTGTACCCACCATCAAGAGTAGTGTGCGAGGCGAGAACGAGTGCGCTTGACAGCGAGTACGTGCCGACATGCAAAGCCAGCGTCAGTGGCTGCGACGCGGTTGCACAGTCGACAGCGATTGCCATTGCCGTCACTAGATCCACTGGCTCGGTCCGAGTCGCATCCTTGGAGGCACTCGTCGAGCCGCCCGAGGCGAGGACAAAGACCGTCGAGCCGGCAAGTAGATGCAAGTCGTCGCAGGTGTTGGCGCCGGCCGCAGACTGCACCACTCCAAGCGCCACCAGGGCGAGTACGAGAGCAGCACCCCAGACAAAACTCCCCATGACTACGCACAGTACACAGTTCAAGGTGTACGTGGTAGAGAGGAGAAGTGCGTCATTCCGTCGCACTGTCCTGGGTCTAGGTGACTCTAGGCATGTGCTGTTGTGGAACCAGTCATTTTTTCAGCGCATACCATTCCATTTTTTTTTCGTTGTTCCGTGCGTGTTAGCACGTGGGGGGGGAGCCTGGAGCGAGCGGCAGCAGGGCTGACAGCCATGACAGCCGAGCCACCACACTCAACATGTGGCCCATACTAGACGTCTTGAGCTGGCGTATTGGAGCTGTGGTGGTGGTAGTGACCGTTGGAATAATGGTGCAGACAGAGGTGGGCGGGAGCCCATGTGAGGACCTTCAAGCAGCTGGTGGCGCCGTTTACGTTCGACTGGGCGGCTCGACCGATGCGAGCGTGAAGAACGAGAGCCGGTGGAACCCGGTCGATCTTGCGACGGGTGTGACAATTGCTGGCGAGTGTGGAGAAGAAGATAACCCTGTCGCTCTCCGCATCCATCATGGGACGTACACGCTGATGGTGCCGCTGGCGCTGCCGGGCCACACGGCTCTCGACGGCGGATATGAGGAGCTGGGCAGCGGAAGTGGGCGCTGGCGCAAGTCTACCCAGCTCACCACCCGCCTTCATCGGACTGGGCCCAGCATGCACGAGGTAGTGGTTGGTGAGCAGTATGCGTATGTGGCTGTGGAAGCCGTTGGCGTCTCCGGGTGGCGGCTGCAAGATCTGGTGGTGACCAGCGGGCCGGCGCCGCCTGGTCCAAGCTACGGCGTCTCGACGTACGGCGTCCACGTCAACGGCGCGTCGAACTTTGCGATTGTGCGGTGTGACATCCGGCCGGGCGATGCGAGTGATGGAGGGCCTGGCGCGCAGGGCGCGGCTGGGAATCCTGGCTCACCTGGCCTGCGGGGTTCCCAGGGCCATGCGACAGAGAACTCGGGCTTTGGCGCCGGTGCCGATGGCGGTACTGGAGGCGGGATGTACCCCGTGGGACAAGGCGCCCCGCTGTGGTTGGAAAGGAGCGGAATGGACGAGTTGGCTATGATGGTAGGGGCAGCACATCCAGTGATCTGGCGGGTGCATCCGGTGGTGGAGGAGGCTCGGGATCGACGTCGACATCCAAGGGTGGCACTGGCGGGGCCGGCGGAAGTCACAACGAGATGGCTAGCGCGGCAGGAGGCAGTGGCGGAATCGGCGGTAAGCACTATGACGGTGGCGTTTGGGGGAGTGTCGGCGATGTGGGGAGCAAAGGCGCCGATGGTGTCGACGGTAGTCCTGGCCTTCCTGGCCAGGAAGGCCGCCACTCGAACGGCTACTGGTTTCTTTTCCAGGGTGGCGATGGCGAGCGTGCTGGTGGTGGTGGTGGTGGCGGCGGCGGTGGTGGCGGAGGAGGCTACGAGTCGTACGATCTCAACCCCACTGTGCAAGACGGCACGGGTGGCGGAGGTGGCGGCGGGGGCGGTGGGGGTAGCGCCGGATTTGGCGGCAAAGGTGGGCTCGGCGGAGGGTGCTCATCGGCTGTGTACGTGGCAATTGGGTCTGGCGGCGTGCTCGCCGATCTCAATGCTGAGCCTGGGTCTCCCGGTCAGGGTGGACCTGGTGGGCCGGGATCGCCGCCTGCGCCAGGCGGTCTAGGTGGATTGGGTGGGTTTGTGCCTGACGGCCTTGCCGGGCCCGGTGGGCGAGGTGGTGACGGAGGAGCGTCCGGCACCAGTGGCCCGGGTGGAGTCGGGGCAGTTGGCCTCGCCGAAGACGTCACCGATCGCAACGGTGGCATTGTACAGGTCCAGGGCGTGCTCCAGTATGACTTTGCGAGTGAGCTTGACGTGACATTTCCAGTCACGCCGCTTTGCGCTGGCACCGAAATCAACATCACCAAGTCGGACAATTCGCCGTGGGTGTGGTCGTCCGGAGTCGTGGTGTTGGCGTCCACGCCGGAATGGGCTGTGGCAGCATTTCCCAGTCTCGGCCACCACAGTGTGCAGACGGCTGCCGCGGTTGTCCGTGACGTGGTGCATGTCGCTGAGGACTCGCCTCCGCGCGTGATTGTGACTCAAGGCATTGCCGCCGATCTGGGCGATGTGCGGATTGCCGGTGTCGGCACCCGGCTCAACGTCTCACTGGCAACAGTCTATCCCGAGTTCCAGGCCGGATACTCTTGGGAGCTGTCAGGTGACATCTGCTCGGGCTCGGTTCTCACCGAGTCGATCACAGGGCTCGAGCTCGCCTCGCCGGGATCGTGCTCCATCGTGCTGCGGGTCGGGACCGAGCGGTGCGGAAGCCTAGCGGCGGCGGCGCTGGTCATTGCAACCGATGTTGATCCAGGAACTACAACAACGACGGCGACTGAAGGCCACGTCATGCCTGCCGGCAACACGTGGGCGTTTTCGTTGACGACCCGCAACAAGGCCGGCATCCTCATCTCTAACCCGGCCAACGTGGTCGGTCTCTATGACGTCGCCCTTAACCTCGAGGCCGGACCCGTGTCGGCCGCCAGCTTTGCAGGCGCTGGCGTGCACGATGTGACGTTTACGACGACAGTACCTGGTACGTACACGCTCTCACTGCGCGTCAATCTGGTGCCATTGGCGACGAATCCGTACACACTTGTAGTGCAACCCGGGCCAACGGACGCGGTGCAAAGCAGCGCTGGCGGTCCCGGACTCGTTGTGGCGGTTGTTGGCGAGCTTGCCACGTTTGAGGTTGTGACCCGCGACCGGTTCGGCAACGCGCGGCTGAGCGGCGGTGACGTGCTCTCGGCGCGGATGGCGTCGGCTGATGCCGAGGCCGCGGTCGACTGCGTTGACACCCAAAACGGCAGGTATGCGTGCTCGTACACAGTTTCGGACGGGGGGGCATACCTGCTGTCGGTCAGCATTGGAGCGGTGCCTCTTCCCGGCTCGCCGTGGGCGCTCGATGTGCTGGCGGTGTGCGCGCCGGGCTTTGTGGAGCTGACGCCGCTGGGTCCATGCGTCATCTGCGACGTCAACACGTACGCGGCGACGGTCTCCGAGTGCCTGGCATGTCCAGCCAACACACGGTCATCGATCGGCTCGGTAGAGGTGGGCAACTGCACGTGTGCTGTCGGCTACTTTGATGTGGAGGCACGAGTCGGCGTGGCGTGCGCCGAATGCCCGAACGGCGGGTTGTGCGCGGGCGGGACGAAACAGCCGACGGCACAGCCCGGTTACTACCCCGGTGAGCCTGGCCAGTTTCTGCGGTGCTATCGACGCGCGGCGTGTGCCGGCGGTGCTGCCCTGTGTGCGCCTGGCTATCGCGGGTACATGTGCAACACGTGCGAGGACCGTTGGTACTCTGCAGCCGATGGTGCGTGTCGCAGGTGCCCAGACATTGCTGTTGTGACGTTTTCAAGCTTTCTTGTCGGCGCATTGATTGTGGCGATTGCGCTGGCGCTCGGTGTCGGCTGGTTTGTCTCGCGGGCAGCTGGCCAGGAGCAAGGCGGCGGAAAGACGCTGGCGGCACATGTCCGCAAGTTCAGAACGGTGGTCTTGCCGGCATCGCTCTCGATGGTTGTCTTTGCCTTTCAGGTGGTGAGTGCTCTTGGAAGCGCCAAGTTTGGGTGGAGCAAGCGGGCGCGACAGGTGCTAGGTGCGTTTGATGTGGCGAACCTGGACATTGCGTACGGCTCGCAATGCGTGCTTCGCTCGTTCTACGCCAAGTACGCCATGACTATTGTTGTTCCGATTGTGGTCTTTGGGCTCACCAGCGCTCTGCTTATCGCTCTGCGGGCCGTGTCGGGCATGAGGCCATTTACGCGATTTGCACCGCTCGGCAACATCTCCATCCGTGTCTTGCTTGACATGCTTACGTTCTCACTCGGGCCGGTGGCATACCTTCCGCTCTCCAAGCTCGCGCTCATCATCTTTGACTGCACCCGGATGCCAAACGGCAGCTACGTCCTCGATGCCGACCCCGGCTCGGCATGCTTCAACGGCTCGTGGTGGAGTGTCTTTCCGCTCGGCGCTGCCATGGTCATTATCTTTGTCATCGGCATGCCGGCCTATTTCGCCGGCATGATGTACGCGTCGTCGACGACTCTGTTCGAGCCCGAGACGACGGCGCGACTCGGATCGCTCTACCGGCTCTACCGCAAGGCGTACTACTGGGGCGAGGTGGCAAACTTGATCAAGCGACTTGTCCTCGTGTTGGTCCTCCTCTTTGTCTCCGAGTACCAGCTGACACAGATTGGGCTGCTACTGGGCGTGCTCGTGGGCAACGTGGTGATTCTCGCGCGCATCCAGCCGTACTACAACCCGCTGTACAACAACATCGACCTCTGGCTGCATGTTGTTCTGGTGGGCGTGCTTGTGGTCGGCGGTGCTTATCTCGATCGCCGCGATGTGGCAGTCGACTCGACCGTTTTGCTTGTCATCCTCTGTGTCATTCTCGCGGTGCTGGTGATGGTGAGCTTGTGTGCCATCGTTCTCGACCTGCGGCACATCCGGCGGTCGCGGTCGAACGAGTTTGCAACAACCGAGAGCAGACACTCGCGGATCGTGGCGATGATGACGACCGAGTTGCATGACTTTGAAGCCGACGCCAACCTTCTTCGAGCAACTGGTCAGTTTCTTGCGGTTCTCGACGACACGGTGCATCTGCGCGAGGTAGCCGATGCGCGGCAGAGCACGCGGCAGCGGCCGATGACACTCACCTCAATCGAGCTTGATGAGCTCAACTTTGCCCTTGATGAGAACGAGTTTTCGGCCACGGAATGAATTAGTCACATGCTTACTGTTGCACTGCCGTCTGCGGAAGGGGATAGTGACGCTGGTGACGGTATGGGCGGCGGGAGGGCGGCAGGCGACGACGGCGGCGGGCGAGCGGCGGTCGACAGCAGCACTCGACTCGAGGACGCGGGTAGGCAGCATGCGTCCGCTGTCGACGCTTCCCATTCCGCCGTCTGTGCAGGTAAGGCCATGGAAGCTGTGAGGGGTGGGGGGGGGGGGGGGAGGGGGGGAGGGGAGGGGGACGGTGGTGGTAGGGGGGACGGAACGACGGCGTGGAAACTACGACCTTTTTCCAAACTACGACCTTTTTGTGCAACTCACGCAATGAGAGCAGGGCGCGTTGAGTAGGGCTGGCTTTCACACCACCGACGATGTGGGTGGAGTGGGTGCCGTGGCGCTCTCTGAGGCTGCAGGGATCACGCGGCGGCAGGCGCTGGACGTGCTGAGGGCGGTGCGCGGCAAGGGCGAGGGAGCAGGCAGCGGCAGGAGCGCGGCGGTGTCGCTAGCGGCGCTGGTAGGAGGCGGAACGGCGCAGGAAAGTGGGGCGGAAGAGGTCGGTCGGTCGGCGTACGCGTTGCTGCTAGAAGAGCGGCAGCAAGTGCCGATCATCACGTTCTGCGCCGAGGTGGATGAGATGCTCGGCGGCGGGGTGCCGCTGGGCAAGGTGACCGAGTTTACGGGCGCGCCGGGCATCGGCAAGACGCAGCTCGGGATGCAGCTCGCGGTGGATGTGCAGATTCCCGAGGCCTTTGGCGGCGCCGGCGGGAGCGCGATCTACATCGACACAGAGGGTTCGTTTGTGGTGGAGCGGGCGGTGGAGATTGCGTCTGCGGTGGTGAGCCATCTCGACGCGCAGGCGGCGGCCGATGGGGTGGCCCACGGGCTCAGTCTTGAGTCTGTCCTCAGCTCTATCGCCTACTATCGGGTTCACTCGTACGTGGAGCAAATTGCTCTCATCAACCTGCTGCCGGGCATTGTGGAGGAGCTGGGCAACGTGCGGCTGGTGGTCATCGACTCGGTTGCTTTTCACTTTCGGCACGACTTTGCCAACATGGGTGTGCGAACACGGGTGCTCAACGGGATGGCGCAGTCGCTGACACTGCTGGCGGAGAAAGCCGGACTCGCGGTGGTACTGATGAACCAGGTGACGACCCGCGGCATCTCCCAGGGCCATGCGTACCTAGCGCCAGCGCTCGGCGAGTCGTGGGGTCATGCCGCCACCGTCCGTGTCAACCTGTTTTGGGACAACGGCGCGCGTCTGGCGTTGCTCTTCAAGTCGCCATCGCACTCGCAGGGCTCGGCGCGGTTTGCCGTCACCGTCCAGGGCATCCGGTCCGAGCCACCCGATGAGCCGCCGCCGGGCACCTCACCCAAGCGCGGCAACAAGCGGCTGCGGGCAAGTGCTAGCACTGGCGGAGAGGAGGCGGGCGCAAGTGAGAGCGTTGCGCGCGAGGAGGAGGCGATGAAGGTAGGCGCAGGTGCCACCAAGCGCCATCACCCACTCAAGTAAACAGTGTTGAGCGTCAGGACGCGGCAGAGTCTTTGCTCCGCCGGCGCTTCTTAGCCTCGGCCTTGAGCTTGGCCCACCTGGCGTCGTACTTGGCGACCTTGTCGCGGAGGCCGGCGATGACAAGGCTCTGGCGCAACAGTGCAGCCTTGAGCTTCTCAGTCTCGGCAGCCGCGGCAGCAGCCTCGTCAGAAGCCGCGCCGTCCGGTGAGCCAGAGCCAGAGCGCGGCCGCGGTGGTGGCGCGACCGAGTGGCGCAGAACTGCTGACTGGCTCATCATGTCTTCGGCAAGCTGCGACGAGTGGAGCTCGACGAGCGACGAGACCGAGGCCGCCAAGTCCTGGCGGAGGACGCGGGCCTTGCGGCGCAGGTCCGACTGGAAGGTGGCAATGGCAGCTTTGAGCCGCGCGTTCTCGTCGGCAAGCTGCCGCGACTTGAGCTGGAAGCTACGGCCTTCGTCGATGATGGCCCGCATCTCGCGGCGGAGGCGCCGGATCTCGTCGTCCTTGGACCGGGCCTCGGACGGGTCGGGAACCATAAAGAACGAGGTGCCCATAAGGTCGTCGCCCTCGGCCGGCGAGCTCGTTGCCGGGCCCAGCCCGCTGCCGCCACCGCCCAGAAACGACGGCAGGCTCAGGTTCTCGACCATGGCCTCCATGGCGCCCCAGAAGCTGTTGATGGCGGCCTCGACCGCCGGGCCGGACTCTCCACGAGCCAGCGCCTCGGCGATCCGCCGTTGGGCAACAACCGCGTCATCTTCGTCCGACGACGACGTCTCCCAATCGTCACGAGGAGCGCCGCCACCCGAGGGTGACGGTGCCGGCGAGTCGTGATCGCGGCCGCCGTCTCCCGCCGGGAGCTCGTGTGACGACGGAGCTCGAGCAGCCGCAGCCGCAGCCGCAGCCGCAGCCTCTGCGCGGGCAGCAGCGCGGGCGCGGGAAGTCGTAGCACGGGTGATGGCGTCAGCAGCAGCCGCAGTGTGGTGGTCAGCAAGGGCGGCGCAGGCAGCAGCGGTGGGGCCATGGCCGGCGGCCGCAGACGCGCAGGCCGCATACGCTTCAGCCGCAGCAGTATGGACCTCGGCGGCATCGTCATACGCCCCGAGTTGGGCTAGCCGTTCTGCTCGACGAGCGTGGCCGTGGGCCTCGTCCATGAGAGGAGGTGCAGGGGTGGAAGTAGGGAAGGGTGGCGTCGAGTGGCTGCGTTCGGTGTTCGGCAGAGAAAAAGGGGGGTGCGGACGAGGACGTTCAATCGTGGAGACGGCGGACGGCGGCAGTCCGGGAGTCGATCTTAGGTGCAGGGTTTCGGGTGTGAGCACGACGGCGGCCATCGCGGCGGATCTCGGCGAGGCGCATGACGTGGCGGAGCTTGCGGGCCTTGAAGATGGAGCGCGGCTGGAAGCGCTGCTTGTGGATCTTGGCCACGGCCGGAACGTGCTCGTAGCGCTTGAGGAGGGCAGCCTCGTAGCGAGCGCGGGCCTTGGCGCGCGGGTGCTGGATGCCTGTTGTCGCCGACGCGTCCGACTTCCAGATGCGGACGCCGGTGTCGTCCGAACCCGAGAGGACGTAGCGAGCGTCGGAGGAGTAGGCGACCTTGAGTACGCGCTGCATGCGCTCGGTGTGGTAGCACTCGTGCGAGTGGCCCTTGGAGATGTTCCAGAGGCGGATGGAGCGGTCATACGAGCCCGAGACAAACGAGCGGCCGGTGGGCGAGTAGGCGACCGACATGACGGCCGAGACATGGTCCTTGTGAACGCTGAGTGCCCGATCGAGCTTCCGCATGTCAAAGGTGTAGAGGTTATGGTCGTCCGACGCAATGGTGATGTTGAACGCCTCGCGCGGGTTCCAGGCCACGTCGTTGATGAGGTTGCCGAGCTCGACCTTGCGGAGAGCAGACTCGGTGCGAATATCGTAGAACGAGAGCGAGCGGTCCGACGATGCCGCCGCAATGATCTCGGTCTCGACCTGGTTGAAGGCAACAGACGAGATGGTGTCGTCTGAAAAGGCCATGGTGTGGACAGGCGTAGCCCTCGCCACGTCCCACACGTCGACCTGCCGCGAGCCAGTGGCGAGCACGTAGCGTGACGCGTGCATGGAGAGCGACTCGAGGGCGTACTCGGATGCCCACGACTCGATCGGCGTGTCCACATCCTCGGCCCACATGTTGCCCATGTCCAGCCGCCACTGCTTGATCGACCGATCATCCGACGCCGTGAAGAACGTCTCACCGTTGGGCGAGACCACCAGCCCGGTGACAAACGAAGTGTGGGCCATGGGAATGGACCACAGGGTGGCCTTGCGCGAGAGCGACCACACGCGGACTTCGCCATCGCCTGATCCTGTCAAGAAGGTATCTAGCGACCGCGGCGACGCCATCATCGACGTCACTGTATCCATGTGACCACTGAGCTGGCCCACAAACGGCTTGGCAAAGACTCGGTTGAGCTTGGCTGCGTTCACCGCCCGCTTCACCTCGGTCTGTCGCTCAAAGCCACGCAGAGCCGTGTTGCGATGGACCTTGTTGAGATCTGTCGAGCGCTCCCGTGTCATCGCCACCTCGTCCCGCGAGATCATCTTCACCTTCTGCGGAAAGGGGGTGAGTATGGCCTAAGGGGAGGGGGAGGGGGGGGAAGGGCGAGGGGGGGGGGAAGGGGGAGGAAGAGGGACGGGCGTACCATGGTGGATAGGGTGAGTGGATGAGGATGTGTGGGCGGTGTTGCGGAGTATGGGAAGGGTTGAGGGGTTGAGGGGTGTGGAGAGTGGGGTGGGGGGAGAGGTGGTTGCGGTGGCTGGTCATTGGTGTCCCCTCCTGGTGGTGACCCAGGATGGAATGATGGATGGGAGTGAGATCGGAGGGAGAGAGAGGGAGAGGGGGGGGGCGGGAGGAGGGGACGCGGACTTCCTG
>NW_013657671.1:353043-369689 GCF_000142905.1 Thecamonas trahens ATCC 50062 | reverse complement strand
TAGGGGGGGGGGGTGCGAAGAAAGGCTTTGATCAAGATCGGCTAGCGGGAAGAGCGGCATGGATGAGAGGAAGAGGGAGGAAGAGAGAGGGGGAGACCATAAGAAACATCAGCCTCAACCCCCTTCCTTCTCGCTCGCTCGCTCTCTCTCATCACGTCGTCCCACAGACACGGTCACAGTCACAGCTGTGGTAATGTAGGACGCGGGTGGTCGACAAGGAGAGCAGGGACAACGGCAACGAGGACTAGAGCGCAGGCAGATCGGCCGGGATGACGAGATGGAGCGGATGACGGACGTTCATGTGGCCAAAGAGATCGGAGAGCTTTGTGGGCAGGAGGCCGAGCGACTTGAGCTTCCACAGGCCGAGAGCGAGGGCGACGCACTGGAGGAGGAGGTAGGCAATCTTCTGCAGGAGGAACGACGGCTCCTTGCCGGTAGTCAGCTTGGCGGCCTTGGCGAGGCCCTTGAACACGTTCGAGACGTTCATCATGGCGGAGACGGGCGCCGAGAGAGCCATGTACGTCATCATCATGGAGAAGATGCCAACCGACGAGCCAGACATCCACAGCATAAAGCCCGTCATGAAGAACCCCTTGACCGGAGACATGGCCAGCTCCCAGGCCTTCTTCTCGTGGGCAGACGCTCGCGGCGCCGCCGCAGAGCTCTCCAGAGCCGCCGCCACCGCAGGCGAGAGCACCGCAGAGAGGCCCGGCGGCGGGCGCAGGGCCCCTGAAGACGGGTGCCGTGGTGTGCTGGGAATACGTCCTGGGCTGAACGGCATGGGTGGGTGGGCGGGGGTGGGGGGGGGGGGGGGGGGGGAGGGGGGGAGGGTGAGGTGGTGTGGTGGTAGGGGGCTAGAGGGTGAGGTGAGGATCTTGCGCGAGTTTGGTTGTTGGCCACACACCGCCAACCACGTTAAGAGCGGCGTGGGACGGTGACGGGCGGGTGACCGGGTGAAAGGTGATCAGGCGGACGGTGATTGGGTACAAGGTGGTCGGAGAGGGATTCGTGCGGGAGATCGTTCACTTGGACGAGGGCTTGTCCTGGAGCATCTGCCAGTAGCCAGAAAAGTCGAGGTCCGACATGCCGTTGGTGCACATGAGCCGGTAGAGAGCATGGGCAGAGGAGCCGAGGTTGAGCGGGGCGTTGATGGCGTTGGCGGCCTCGATGGCGAGCGAGAGGTCCTTGGCCATGAGCGGGGCGGCAAATCCGCCAGTGAAGCCGCGCGCGGCCGGGACACCATCCATGGCCCCCGGGCACGGGTTGTACGTGTCCGACGACCAGCAGCGGGCCGACGAGGTGTTGAAAATACCGGCAAGGACCTTGGGGTCCATGCCCGACTTGACGCCAAGGTTCATGGCCTCGTTGACCGCGATCATGGAAATGCCGAGAACGAGGTTGTTGGCAACCTTGGCGACCTGGCCGGTCGAGTGCGAGCCGCAGTGGACAATGTTCTGGCCCATCCGGCCAAGCACCGCCCGCGCCTGCTCAAACTCGGCCTTCTCGGCCCCAACCATAAACGTCAGCGTCGCGTTCTCGGCCCCGATGGTGCCACCCGAGACCGGCGCGTCGATGAGGACGTGGCCCTTGGACTTGGCCGACTCGGCCACGGCGGCAGCCACAGGCGGCGAGATCGTCGACGCATCAATGCAGAACTTCGACGCGTCGCCCGCCCCGGCAAACACGCCGTCGGGCCCGTTGTACACCGACTCGACGTGCGGCGACGACGGCAGCATGGTCACAATGACCTCGGCCTTGGACGCGCCGACGTCGGCCGGCGAGCCCGCCACCACCACGTTGCTCGGCGCCTCCGCTGCCAGCCGCGTGGCAGCCTCAGGGAACACATCGTACACCACCAGCGGGTGGCCAGCCTTGGACAGGTTCGTCGCCATATGGGCACCCATGTTGCCGAGGCCGATGAAGCCCACGGTCTATCCCCAGCCACCCGTCCGCCACCCCAACAAGACCGACACAGACCCATCCGTGAGTACCAACCCCCCATCCATACGCCCGTCCACACCGCCACCAACCGACCATATCATCCATGAGTCATCCCCATCCCCATCCCCTCTTCCCCCCCTCCCCCCCCCCCCGGCCCGCCCCTTTCCCCTCCTCCCTCCACACGTACCACCTCTGAGGAAAAGGCAGCTGCGCTAGCGGCAGTCCTTACGGCAGCAGCAGCTGCGGCAACAGGAGTGGCAAGAGAACGGAGCATGATAGTGAAAGTAAAGGAGGAAGCAAGTATGAGAGATATCCCCTCGTTCGTCTGCCCTTGCAAAGGGCTTGGCTACCCGGTCTGCCAGAGGCTTCACCTCGCGACTCGTGCTTCAGCCTCTCAGCTGGTCTGGCTGGCCATCATTCATTCATTCGTTCGTTCGTTCGTTCGTTCGTTCGTTCGTTCGGTCACAAACACAACGCCCGCCTTTCTTCTTGCCCGAGCGAAACTCACTTTCCTCGCGCTCTCTCTCTCTCTCCTCGCTTTCTCTCTCTCTCTCTTTCTCTCGCCCTCACTTCTTCTCTTTCGACATCACCCCCTCCCCTTCAATCAAGACTACATACTGGCCCACACTCCTTTGATCCTGATCACATGCCTGAATCACAGATATCGTACTTGATTCCGGCCCCAACAGACAGCCTGCTCGAGGGACGATCGCTGAAATTTGTCACGGTTTCGACGTCCTCACGCAGATGCACATCTTCACCATCCCATTGCAGGGCTTCGTCACACACGCACACACACAAGCATGGCCGGATTTACTCATCACTCGAATCCTCTTTCTCGTCTTCCTCCTCATCGCTCGAATACTCTCCCTCCTCATCGCTCGAGCTTGAGGACGGCCTTGACTCCACGTCCCACGCCGAGGTATCGCCGAGCCGTTCGAAGAGCTCCGGGATCGAGTTGGACGCGGCGAAGATCCGAATCACCGCGTTGCAGACCGAGACGGGCACATCGTATGTGCCGTGCACGCGACAGGCCGTGGCCGTGCATGAGCAAATGGTGTCCATTTTGTCTATCCATCGGAAGACACGGGTGTGGAAGCTCGGGTGGTCGGTGGCCGGCACATTGGTCTTGACAAAGTCAAACATCGCCGATCCGACGCCCTGGTTGAGGAAATCCAGGATATTGCGCGAGTCATGCAGGTCGTCTTGATGCCGTGCAAGAGAAGGGCAAAAGTCGGCTGCCTTCTTCAGAAACGCAATCCGCTGGGCCTGCGACGCCGTTGGCTTCATCCACTCGAACGCCAGGCGCAGCACGCTGAGGCCACCTGTCCATCCACCGCAGCGTTCCCAGATCTCATCCTCACGCGGCTTCCAGAACTCCCAGTCGAGCCGGCGAAGGAGCTTTAGCTCCTCCAGAGTCGCTTCGTCGCCGTTCACCACATAGTCGGTGACAAGGTGGTGGCTGGAGTTGTCCAGCTGTACGTCCTTGGCCACAATCCTCCGCGATCTGAGCTCGTCCAGCCGGGTGCTGAACGGGACCAGGGCGCTGACCACCGCCGCCATCGCGCCCGCTATCGCATCGGACTCTGCATGCGCCCCATGGTCGAGTGTGCGCGGGGTGACGGTCCCGTCAGCAGCCGCAGGCATGAGAAACATGGCGGCAACATTGTGACGCCACGATGGAATGCCACTCTTGGCCATTGCCGCCTTGAGCGCCGCCATCTCAACGGGGACAATCTTGTCAGTGACGAACCAGAAACGGTAGACAGCGGCGTCCAGCTCTCGCTCAGCCGCGATCACGCTCGGCCAGCGCGAAGCTTCGGCCACAATCGACTCGAGCTCCTCGCTCGTAGTCGCTTTCGTCACTCGCGCGTCGAGCCATGCCGTCGTCACCTTGTTGATGCTGGTGGCCGAGAGCACGCCGATCAGCCGCGGCGTGAGCGGCGGTGCCAGCACCTCCCCGTTGCGCACCGCTGTGCGCGCTGCGGCCAGCGCCGGAATCGGAATCCACTCGTCGACATCCGCAGTCGGTGCAAACATGGTTTCTTGCCGGCTAAAGTTGCGCACAAGATCCGCAGGAGTGGTGGACTCGCCACCGTTGTCCAGGTACTCGATCACCAGGCTTCTGACTTTGCCACTCGACGTCGCGTGAGGGAAGCGAGTTTCCACCGCAGCCATCACATCGCTGCGCAGAATCCAGCTTCCGCGCCGGACAAGAGAGCTGCCCGGGGCCAAAGCAGCCATAAGCTCACGTCCGCGATGCGCGCGCTCGCCGCCGCGCACCATCGCGCGCTGCACCACCGCAATCACCTCGGCCTCAACGCACGCAAGCGGGCTCGCCAACATGCCGGCAGAGACCGCGTCTTTGGCATCTGCCACAATCTCGTCCGACGACATCCACAGGAGGCCCAGCTCCTCGCTCGAGCCGGGAAACTCCGACACAAGCTTGCACGCAGTCTTGACCGCAATCCGGACCCACCCGCGTTCCCACGCGCAGTTGAAGAAGTCCTGTCGATCCGTGCTCTCCTCTGCCGACGTCGCCATCATGTACAGCCACGTCGTGCTCATCGCTCCACGATCAGGCAACCTCGTGTCGCTGGCCATCAGCTTACACGCGTAGATGTTCTTCTGGAGCATCTTGCTCAGCAGACGGCGATCGTGGGCAATCCGCCACAGCCTCTTGCAGCTTGCTGCCAGCGCCGCAAACGCCTGTGGATCCAGGGAGCCAAGGATGTAGACCAGGAGCTCGTCAGGCAAAGCAAGCATTCCGTACTGGCTTTGAGCTTGGTGGCCGCTCGCTGCCGCGCTCTCACTTCCGCGCTCAGCATGATTCCACTCCGGAACAAGAAAGTACCTCTTGCACGCTGGCTGGCAAAAGTACACCATGTCGTAGGCACGGCAGAAGCCGTCTGCCCAGTTCTCGCTCCTTGTCACCTCCTTCGGCATCCGGCGGCCACAATTGTTACACATCTTCAGGTCCAACTTGAGCTCGACTTGAGTCGTGACATCGTCAGGCACCTCATCGCTCACAATGGCGTACGATTCAGCCATCACCACGTTTGCCGCCGGCAGGCCGACGGCATACCCTGCTCCGGGATTCTCCGCACAGCGGGTAAAGAACCACGAAGGCATCGCATTACTCATGGCTCTTCTCCTACCGTCAGGCTACGCAATTGGTCTTTCTCCTTCTTGAGCTTCGAGATGAGTGATGCCCCGCGCCTTGCCCACCACGGCAACCTGGACAGGCTCGGTTTTATGGAGGTGTGTGCCCTTTCCAAAAAATGACAAGGAAACTGCAACTGCAACACCAAATTGTGCAGCACAAAGTGCAACTGACCTCGTTAGCCACGTATGAAACAGCCCACCACTGCCCCCCTTAGCGACTACATATTGTTTCAACATACAATCTCCCCACTACCGCAACCACCTTACCGTCCGCCACCACAACTTCACCCACATGTACTGATCGCATTGCGTCCTTGCCCTCCAGCCCTATCCCCTCCCCCGCTGGCTTGAAGCAGCCCACCACATCCCCCTAGCCACTACATATATGTAGTCGAAAGGGGGATGTAGGGGGATGTGGTGGGCTGTTTCATAGCTTGACCCCCCCCCCCTCCCCTTTCCCACCCAACCTCCCTCCTTCCCCCCCATCCTCGCCCCCCCCCCCCCCCCAAAGAAAAAGAATTGTCTCCGCGCGCCTCCGCTCACTGCTTGCTGACGCAGCCAAAGTGGCGGGGGGAGGGGAGGGGGCAGCACCCGCACGCTCACGCCCAGCCCCACACTCCGCACATCCCACTCCTCGACCTGTAACATGGAAACCGTGGCTTCGACCCTCAGCTCGACCCTCAGCTCTTCCTGGGAGGCACTCCACGCCCACCCGGTTGCAGGCGTGGCGTGTACCTGGCTCGCCTGGGCCCTCGCCCAGCCTGTGGTGGTGGGCCTGCAACGCGTGCTGCTCGCTCTGTTTTTCTTCCGCCTCCTCCGCCAGCTTGTGCGACTCGCAACTAATGCCGATGCCCGGTCTGCGGCACTTGGTGCAGTGCTGCGGTCGGTCCGCGGCATGCCGGGCCTTGCTGGCGTCGTTGCAGCCGAGCAGGCCAAGACACTCAAGGAGATCGAGGCTGTGGTTCTCGGCGAGACCTCGGACGCCATGCAGGCGCTTCCGGTCTACACCTCGCTGCCTCCGAGCGGGCTGCCGCTGGCCGAGATCGAGAGTACCATGGCTGTGCTCACCAGTGAGCAGAAGATGTACGAGGGCAAGAAGGCGTTTGGCGGCATCTACCACGAGGCCGGCGGCAAGGTCTCCAAAGCCACCATGGCCGCCTATCAGGCCTTTACCTACTCGAACGCGCTGTACCCGATGCTCTTCCCCGGCCTCCGCAAGTTTGAGGCCGAGGTTGTTGCCATGTCGGCTTCGATGATGTGCGGCGGGCCCGAGGCGTGCGGGACCATGACTTCGGGCGGAACCGAGTCACTCATCATGGCCATCAAGACGTACCGCGACATGGCGCTCGCCACCCGCGGCATCACTGCGCCCGAGCTGGTTATTCCGCTCTCAGCCCACCCGGCTCTCAACAAGGGCGCGCACCTGCTCGGCGTCAAACTGGTCGTTGTCCCGCTCGGCCCCGACTTTCGCGCTGACGTCTCGGCCTTTGCCGCTGCTCTCTCGTCGAACACCATCATGGCAGTCGCCTCGGCGCCGGGCTACCCGCACGGTGTCATCGATCCTGTCGAGGAGATGGCGGCCATTGCTGCCGACCGCGGCATCCCGCTGCATGTCGACACATGCCTCGGCGGCTACCTGCTGCCGTTCCTCAAGGCCGAGGGCCGCCTCGGCCCCAACTTTGACTTTTCCGTCCCCGGCGTCACCTCCATGTCTGCCGACCTGCACAAGTACGGTTGTGCCCACAAGGGCGCCTCGGTCATCCTCTATGCCTCGCCGGAGATTCGCAAGCACCAGTACTTCCAGGCCACGACGTGGCCCGGCGGCCTCTACTGCTCGCCGTCGTTTGCCGGCTCGCGCCCTGGCGGCACCATCGCCGCCGCCTGGGCCGCCATGGTGGCCCAGGGCTGGGACGGCTACGTCGCCGCCGCCAACGAGATTCACGACGCTTTTGAGGCCCTCGTCGACGGCATCAACGCCATCGACGGTCTTCGTGTCCTCGGCGAGCCTGACGCCGCCGTCATCGCCTTTGACTCTGATGATCCAGCCGTCAACATCCTGCAGGTTGCTGACGAGATGACTGCTCGCAAATGGGATCTCACCCGCCTCATCAAGCCGACTTGCGTCCACTGGATGATTGGCGGTCGGCAGACCGACCTCGTTGAGCCCATGCTTGCTGACCTCCGTGAATCTGTCGCCGAAGCCCGCGCTCATCCCGAGCGTGCCTCTGAGGGCATGGCCGGCATCTACGGCATGGCCGGCACCATTCCGGACCGCACTGTCGTCGATGAGCTCCTCACCGGCTTTATGGACATCATCCTCAAGCCGTAGTCGCCTCCACACACCTCTTCGCCCGCCATCCCATCACAACGCGATGCCATCAGTAAAGTCGCTCAGTGCCCCGCCGCCCGATCCACCCCATCCGTTCCCTATCCCCTCGCTGTTGGCCTCGGTCGGTCTTGGCCCCGGTCGGCCTCGGTCGGCCTCAGCTTGCCTGCGTGTCACCACGCCACACCGCCTCACCTGCTCACCTTCACCCTCACCACCATCACTACCCCTCTCCCGCCCACCCACTCCACCATCCCCACATCCATCCCCACTTTCATCCCACCACACCTTCCACACCCTCAACCATGTCCTCGTCTTCATCCTCATCCTCATCCTCATCCTCCTCCCACAGTGGCTCCTCCTCACCCTCCTCACCCTCCTCCTCCTCCTCCTCATACTCGCTGTCACTGCCGTCCTCCGTCTCCATCCCCTCCACATCCACACCCTCATTCTCAATGTACGCACACATACACACACACTCTCTCTCTCTCCCCTCCCCTCCCTCCCCTCCCCTCCTCTCCTTCCACTCATACTCACCCCCCCCCCCCCCCACCCCCCACCCACCCCCCTCCCTCCAGGTCGCCGCCGTCGGACCCGCTCCCGCAACCGGCATCATGGGGCGCAGATTACCCGCCGGGTATCGCACCACGCTCAGAGGCTAGAAGGTTTGCGGCAGCTCGTGCAGCGCTCAAGGTTCAAAAGGCGGCTGTGGCAGAGTTTGAGCGTCGGCATGGTCCCATCCCGCGCAAGGTCAAGGTCATCTCGCCGCCATCGGCGTCCACCTTTATGCGCAAGTACGTCGCCCACAATAGGCCCGTCATCATCCGCGGCGCCGCAGAGCACTGGCCGGCTCGCGCAAAGTGGGATCTTGACTACCTTGACGACGCCATCGGCAAGCGCAAGATCAACGTCAACGTCATGCCGTACTCGGCTGGCTCAGGCACCATCGTTGGTGGCCATCACGTCGATCCCAAGCTCGTCACTATGCGCGTCACAGACCTCATCTCCCTTCTCCACTCTGAGGCCGACTCTGCCAAGTCCAAGTCCAAGTCCAAGGCCAAGGCCCAGAAGAAGAGCAAGAGGAAGACTGCCAAGGCGTCCAAGATCAAGGCCCAGAAGAACAGGAAGAAGTCCGCAAAGGCGTCCAAGACCAACGGCCACGCAAACTCTGCCCTTCCAGACAAGTACTACGTCTCGTCCAATGAGAACAACTTTACCAAGCAATTCCCAGAGCTCAAGGGCGACGTCGACATGCGCGGCTTTGGCTTCTTCCCCGCCGCCATCGACTCGGTCAATCTGTGGATGGGCGGCGAGGGCTGCTTTTCGCCACTCCACAACGACTACATGGACAACCTGTATCTAGTTGTCCGCGGCCAAAAGTCGTTCCGCCTCTACTCGCCGCTCTCCTCCATCTTTCTCTACGAAGCTCGATTCCGCAAGGCCTTCTTCGACAAGTCGCCCGACGGCGAGTGGTTCATCGACGAGGTCGCGCCCATCAAGCACCAGAACTGGATCGCTGTCGACCCACTCTCGCCGGACTATGCCCGCCACCCCCTCTTCAAGTACGCCGCACCCATTGACGTCACTCTGGAGGAGGGCGACATGCTCTTCCTCCCTACACACTGGTACCATCAGGTCTCTCAGTCTGTCGATGCCGAGGGCAAGTGCATCGCCCTCAACTACTGGTTCAAGCATGACGTGCCCTACGACTACGTCGATCTATTCAACGCCACAGAGTCCGCCGCACAGGCCATCCTTGGCGAGCGCTTCCTCTACGACGGCCCCTCATCGTCGTCGTCGGACACAGCCGCGGCGTCGTCGTCCACCGACTCGGCAACAGACTCGCTCGACTCGGAGACAACCTTTGATCCACTGCACGACATCTGACCACTCCGCAGGCACCCTGCCGCTCCGTCCGACGACGAAGTAAACGTCGGTGCGAGCGTCGCCCTCCCCCCCCCCCCCCGGACAGCTTCGCCAACAGATCGCCAGACATGCGAGAAATTGGATTGAAGCTTGGGTGTATGACATTGATAATGGTAGCATGAGACTAAGAAATCCAAGCCACGACTGATGGGACTGAGAATAGAGTTAGGCGGCGTCCGAATCCTCCTCGATGAGGAAGCGGAGGAAGAGACCGACGAAGAACGCAGCCGAGGCCGAGACACCACCGTTGAGAACCATGATGAGGCCGCCCTTGATGATGGAGCCAATCTTGCCGTGCATGGAGATGTGCTGCTTGAATGCACCGAGGATGAAGAGGGTGACGGCGGTCATGGCACACGAGACAGCAAAGTTGGCGTCGACGCCGCCCTTGCCGCCGACGCCGGCAAGGCGCGAGACAATGTATGCGACGAGCGGGACGGCACCAAAGATGAGGAACGAGAAGAACATGACAAGGCCTTGCTTGGCCGGCGACTCGTTCTCGTCGTCTGGGTTGAGGCCGAGCTCCTCGACCATCATGATGTCGACAAAGAGCTTGGGATCCTTGGAGATGATGTCGACCACAGTGACGGCGTCGTCTTCGGTCATGCCTTTGGCTGTGTACAGTTCAACCATCTCCTGCTTTTCATGCTCGATGGCGTGGTCGACCTCCCACTCCTCGCGCTTGCGCTCCGACCGCATGAACTCCAGCTCGGCCTTGCCCGACACAAACTCACCGACGCCCATCGAGAGGCCATCGGCGATGAGGTTGGCGAGGCCAAGAACGAGGACAATGCCGGTCGAGAGGTTGGCGCCAGCCACGCCTGCCACAACAGCAAACGTGGTCACGATGCCATCCAGCCCACCAAAGACCAGCGCCTTGACGTACGATCCGGCCTCGGCGTGATTCTCAACATGCGCTGCGTGCGCCGCCCGCATGGCCTCCACGTCGCCACTTGCATGCGCTGCCCGTGCCTTGCGGTACTTTTCCGCCGTAGAGATACCCGCATTCCCATCCGCACCACCTGTACCGGCCATTGCCGTCTTGCTCCCTCCCGTGGTGGTCTTGCTCGTCTTGCTCGCCTTGTTCACCCGTCCCTCCTCCCGGGATGGTTTCGCCGCATCGCGACTCCGCCGCCCGGCCCGTGGCGAAGGCGACTTGGCTCCCTCGTCGTCCGAGTAGTAGTACGATGAGTAGTACGAAGACACTGAGTGCATCACGGTAGAGATGAGTGTGAGAGACAGGTGCCTCGGTTACGAGCAACGGTACGTGCAAGTTGGGGGTGGGGGAGTTTGAGGGGAGATGGGCTCGGCGTGACAGGCTGGCGTTACACGCGATGCTGGAACTACCTGCTAATTGCTCTGGTGATTGAATTCATCAAGGGCTGGCATCACAGTGACCATTCGGGCGGTGAGGGCACAAACGGCTGGAAGCGGCGGAGCATACGCGAAGCCGAGGGCGAGGGCGACAACGCCGAGATGTCGGCGAATGGGAGGGCAGGGACGTGCGCGTAGTTGTCGAGGCTGATTGCCGGAATGACGTCGTCGTCGACGTCGACGACGTCGTCGTCAATGTTGACCGCGGCCGAGTTGAGAACGTGGAGCGGCGAGCCGACCGGGTATGACGGTGCCGTGTCCATCGGCGACATGGGCGACATCGAGTGCGAGTCGAGGCGGTCGAGTGGGACGGCCGAGGCCGGCGACGCCATGGTCAGGCCGGCCAACTGGTGGGCCTGGAAACCGGATAGAAAGTCGCACTCGGGGCAGTGCCAGACGGCGGCGTCGATCGGCGGCGCGCGCGAGCCGACGCAGTCGGCGTGGTACACCCGCGGGCACGAGTCGCAGCAGATGAGGTCACCAATGTCGGAGCAGACTGCGCAGGCATCTGCGTGGAGCCGCGATGTGCGAATGTGCTCGACATGCGGATTGAGCCGGAAGAGGCCATTGCGCGAGTCGTGAACAAACCGCGCGTTGCGACCCGACGCGGAAATCTCCTTCAGCAGCGCAAGCGTGAGCTGCTTGATAGCCTCGTGCTCCGCCGACGGCGAGCCCGAGGTCTCGATCTCGACCTCGGAAACCCTGTTGATAATCTCAAGGATGGTACCTGCCTGAAAGGCGAGGCTCGGATACTCGAGCAGCGCCTGATGTGCCAGCTCGGCCCAGTCGCGCCAGTCCAGACGCTCGTGGACGCTCGGCGACGCAGCCGCGTCGCCCGGTGCGGTCTCGGGCGCTGCCACGGCCTTGGGCGTCTCCGCCTTTTCGCCGCTTGCGCCTTCCTCGGCCGCATCTTGCTCGCTGCCAGTAGCGTCCTTTCCCTTGGCCTTGCCCTTGCCTGTGCTCGACTTGCCCTTGCTGCCCTTGCTGCCCTTGCTGCCCTTGCTGCCCTTGCTGCCCTTGCTGCCCTTGCTGCCCTTCCCTTTGGCCACCTCCTTGTGCGTGCTCGCTTTCGACGCCTCATCCACAGTGGCGGTGACGTCGAGGTCGAGTGAGCGGGCGGCGCTGGGTGCGTCCGGCTCCCGACTGCCCTTGCCGCCGGCCGCAGCCTTTGCCTTGCTGTCGGGCGGCGAGAGCGGGTTAACTGCACGCGGCAGCGGAGTGCTTGGCGGCGAGGTGTGCTTTGATGCAACACGCCCGCGCGTTGTTGTCAGCGACGTGTCCAGGCGGAGACGGGTCGGGGTCACAGCCGCGACTTCGGCGGCCTCGCGAGCTGCCGGAGCTGTGGCGGCGGGAGCGGACGCGACCGTCGGAGGCGGTGCGGTGCTGCTAGCGGCTGCCTTGGGTCCGGCGGCTGCCGCAGGTGCCGCCGCACCGCCCTTGCGCGCCGTCACAACCTTGGGCACATACCGATTGCCCGACTTGCGGCATGGCATGCGCGCCAGCTGGTCCTCAAACAGATTTGACAGCTCCTGGGCCATAAACCCGACGTCCGAGTTGAGCGAGTTGTACCGGATGCAGTTGGAAAAGACCAGCCGGACATCGCGGATAAAACTCGACTCGTGGCTGTAGCCGAGGTTGGAGATCTTGGTCCGAATCGACCCGAGGTCCATCGGCTCGTCGATGACGTCAAAGTAATCGTCAAGGCCGAGCGCCACCGGATCGACCGGCGCCCGGAACGGCGCAGAGAACTTGTGGTTGATGAGCCGGAGGAGGAGCTCAAAGCAGAATCTCAGCTGCGGCGTCTTTTGCGGCTCTTGCATGTTGAACTCCTTCGACTTGACCTTCTTGCGTCGCTTGCGCCGAGTCGAGCCCTCGGCGGCAAGCACTGCACCCTGCTCGGTCCCAGCCAGGTGCTTGTTCGCCTTTCCGCCACCGGGCCGCGGTCCACGCCCCGCATCGCCGTCGCCGGCAGCAGGCTGTGGCTCGGCTCGCTTGCGCTTGCGCTGGTTCTTGTCTGGCGAGCTCGGGTGGCTCTTGGTCACCTCCATGGCTGCTGCCCCGCCGTGTGGAACGGCCTGCGGTCGCTCCATGGTCACAACAACCATACCTGGTCGTTACACTACCCAGGAACAAAGGCAGGGGGGAGGGGGAAATGGGGGGGGGATACGGGTCGGTCGCGGGCGGTGGAGGCACACGCCGACTCAAGGAAGGCCGCCGAACACGGGCTCGGCAACAAAGGCGGCGAGGGGGGGGGCGAGGAGGGGCGTAAGCAAAGGGGTTGGCCTTGTCACAACAACAAGAAAGACAGCGAGATAAAAGTGGAGACCTGCTAACGTTGCGGAGCTCCAAGGACCGCACGCCTGCTGTTGTCTGCCGATAGTAGGCACCGCCAGGCGGGGTGAGGTGGTGGCGTTGTCGGCCCAACGTGGCGGATCATGTCGCACTACCTTGATCTTTTTGGCCGTTTGCAGCCCGCCCCTCCTTTCCTTCAATCTCTGCAATGAAAAAAAAATATGAACTGTCGCCTGCCCTTTGTTTGCGGCTCATCCGTCTCCTTTTACAGCTCTCCTCTGTGGCACACAAGCTACCGATGGTACTCGCAATAGGCATGTATGATGAAATTGAGTGTGTACTACTGGTATCTCTGGTGATATAATTCAGATGATGAAAACGTCACCCAAGAGAGCCGCTGCAAGTACTGGACCGAATTGCAGCTGGGCTTGAGGGAGAAAGTGTTGCTGGCAACGACAAACGTCACAACGAGTGCGGAGCGGCGCCTCTCGCCGCACTGGTCACACTGGCCGCCGTCGACCAGGCCAAGGCCAACAGCAACGGCTATGCTTTGTCTTTAGTCGCCACACTCCACTACGACGTTGTCGAACAGGCTTCTGTTCCCGCAGCCGAGCGTAGTATGGAAGACGCGTCGCAGATAGATGTGGGCAAGCTCGAGGTGCAGGGTATGTTGTGCGGGGTGGGGGGGGAGGGGGGGGGGGGGGGAGGGGGAGGGGGCTGGGGCCTCGACAAGGGTGCGGTGGTTCTGGGCTGACTCACTGGTTGGTTATCTTGGAAACAATGGTGTGTATGGGCTGGATGCGGGGGATGATGGGGATGGTGAACTGCTTGCTGGGGTGGGGACGGGGGGCTGGCGATGTGTGCGTCTGTGTGTGTGCTGCCCGTTGGGACGGATAGTGGTGGAGGCAAGGGATCTGATGCAAGCGGATCGGTGGAGCCAGTCGGATCCATATGTGGTGGTGACGTTTGCGGACAAGTGGGAGTCAACGTACACAGTGTCCGACTCGAACAATCCGGTGTGGAAGAAGCAGGAGCCGTTCTTCTTTGAGGTCCGGTCGCGCAAGGCCAAGATCTTTGTCGACGTGTTTGACAAGAACAAGATGGAGAAGGACGTGTTTCTCGGGCAGGTGGAGATTTCGCTGGAGGAGCTAGAGAACGGATCCAAGCGCGACGCGTGGTGGTCGCTCAAGGATCGGATGGCTGGCGTGGAGGGAGCCCAGGTGGGGCGGGCCGAGGGCAAGGAGATCACCGGCTCTATCCACCTGCGGATCGAGTACACGTACTCGCGTGTTTCTGAGGTTGCAGCATACTTTCTCAACGAGGAAGTGGATGTGTACGCGGTCAAGGGCGAGAAGAAGGCTGCCGAGTTCTCAATGTCGGTGCTGATCGGCAACATCACAGTGCTGTATGGCCTCCTCGAGCCGCTCATCAACTGGTACTACCGGCAGTGGGACTACTGGATGTGGAAGGACGCGTCGGCATCGTTCACCATGCTCCTGGTGTACTCGTTCATTTCGCTCAACAACTGGCTCATTCCGACGCTCATTCCGCTGTACCTCCTCGCGTACATGTCGTGGAACTACATCGAGGTCGGCGGCAAGCTGACATCGGCCGACGACGACGACTACACGTTTGCCGTGCAGGAGGGTGAGCAGCAGGTCGACATGGGCTTCCTCGGCATCTCGTACTACAAGTCGCAGATGCAGGTCATTCAGAACTCGATCGGCGACACCAACGTGTGGATCCAGGGCAACAAGGACCTGTTCAACTGGCGTTACCCTGCAACAACCAAGTACGTGTGGATCGGCGTGGCCATTCTCACCGTCCTGTGGTCCATTGTGCCGTTCCGCTTTGTCATGTTCACCATCACTCTCTACCTCTTTACCCGCTTTACCAAGTTCTACGTCTACTCGTGGCGCATCTACAAGGGCCTGTATAAGATCGTGGAGGAGCGTTACGGGCGCGAGGCCTCCGTCAAGCGCCGCGGCTTCGAGGCTTCGACGCCCAAGCCAGTCTCAAGCGCGAGCCCGGCCCCCAAGACCGTCTCGTCGCCAGTGGCGAGCCAGACCCGCCAGTCACCTGCCTCGAGCTCTGCTCGCAAGTCGAACAAGTCGCACAAGTCAAACAAGAGCGCGTCGCCGTCCAAACGCACCCGCAAGGCGCTTCCGCTAGCACCGACGGCGTCTTCCGCGTCATCGGCTGCAGTGACGCCAGCACCGAGCACTCCGGCAAGCTACGCGACGCCTGCGGCCGACTCGCCGGCGGCGTCGTCGTCGGCCATGGCCGACTCACCGTCGAGCTCGCGGCGACGCAAGGTGAAAAAGTCCAAGCACAAGCGCAAGCCGCGGACGCCCAAGGAGTAGAGTCTACCGTCCGCTTAAAAAAGAGGGACTGCAAGTGGTGAGGAGGAGGAGCTTTAGTGAATCAGGCCTCAGTTGTCGAGGCGGCGGCAGCGTCGGCAGTCGAAGCGGCGGCGGCGTCAGCGGAGGCGGCGGCGGCGGCGGCGGCGTCACCGTCCTTCGGCTCGGCCTTGCGGTCAATGTACGAGCCGACGGAGCGGCGGGTGAGGACCTCAACACCGTCCTCGGTAATGAGCATGGTGTGCTCAAACTGGGCAGAGCGCTTGCCGTCCTCGGTCACGCATGTCCAGCCGTCGGGCCAAATCTTGTCATGATAGGTGCCCTCGTTGATCATGGGCTCAATGGTAAAGACATGGCCAGGCTTCATGACGCCGACAGCACGGTTGTTCTTGTAGTGCGGGATAGACGGGTTGCCATGGAAGAGGCGACCGACGCCGTGGCCGCAGAAGGTGCGGATGACCGAGAAGCCGGCCTTGTGGGCGACCTTGGTGATGGCCTTGCCGAGGTCGCGGTAGCGGACACCCGGGCGGCACATGGCGATAGCGGCCTCGAGCGAGTCGTACGTGGTCTGGACGAGCTTGCGGCCAGCCTCGTCGACGTTACCGACGAGGAAGGTCTCGTTGAGGTCGGCGTGCAAGCCGTGCTTGTAGACCGAGACGTCGACGTTGATGATGTCGCCGTCCTTGAGCGTGTACCCGTCGGGAATACCGTGGCACACGCACTCGTTGACCGAAGTGCAGACAGACTTCGGGAAGCCCTTATAGTTGAGCGGCGACGGATACGCTCCACGCTCGATGCACGCCTCGTGGCAGACACGGTCGATGTCATCACAGGTCACGCCGACCTCAATGAACCGCCCGGCAACGTCAAGGACCTCGCGGCCGATGCGGCAGACCTCGCGCATGAGCTCGATGTCCTCAGGACTCATAATCGGAATCTGCGTCGACATGCCGAGCGCCTCCTCGGCCTTAGGAATCCCATCCAGCGCATGATCAGGCTTGGGAATGTGGTCGGGCACCGTCCGCCGCGGCTCGCGGGGGTACGGCCGCAGCTCACCGGTGAACTGGTAGTTGGGGAACGGCGAGTACTCATTTGCGTTGGCAGTCGAGACCGTCAGCACAGACTTGGCCGCAGACTTGGCCACTAAATGAGGTGGGGAAGGAGGTGAGGGAGAGTGGGTGGGGGGGGGGGGGGGGGGGGGGAAGAGAGAGAGAGAGAGAGAGAGAGAGAGAGAGAGGAAGGAGGAGGGAGGAGGAGGAGGA